>NC_084472.1:66119213-66422244 GCF_027409185.1 Cynocephalus volans
TAGACATATTGATAGTTAGAATGTTAGGTAGCTTAAAAAAATTAATGTTATAATCTGTCTCAACATTACAGAAAATTATTTCAATTCAAACTATACATTTTCTTAAATATGTAGTTCAAAATTCAAATTTTTACGAAGATTTTTATTGGTACAATGTTAATAAAGTAATTTTTTCCTCCTTACCATCTTGTAACATTTACAGATAGGATCTTCATATTTTTATGAAAATCTATATTATTGATAGTTGCTTCATATTGTTACCTTCATGATTTTTATATGTATAACTTACCCTCAACATCATGCACATGATAATTGAGAGCACAATAAGTAATTTCTATTGTCACAGTAAATAGTTGGACATGAGTTGCTTGCTTATAAATGCTTACTTGATTAAACTGACTCCAACTGAGTAGAGTCAAATTGAATTGCCAGTGATAAGGACATAGTGTTGTAACAGAAATGCTTACTGTGTCAGGGACTCATTCACAGTTTGCTAAAGTCATAAAGACAATTTTATTTCTTGTTGGATGAGCAATTTTTCTTCTTAAAGTACACTACACATTATTTACTATTCTAAGTGCAAAGCTAAAAAGAAATGATCATCTTTTTAGAGACCTCCTAAGATGCATTGAATTTAATGCTCTAAGTGAAGGGTGGTAATCACCTGCAAGCAACCTATGTCTATTTTTAATGTTGACACTTTCATTAGTATTAAAGTCCTCTTAACAGAGACAAGACTGGCTTCACTGGTAGAGTATTTTTAAAAGATAGGAAGTAGATAAGCACTGAAGTGATGCAAGGTCAAGTTTGGAACACCACAGTAAATTATGGTCCCTACCATAATAACCACAAAAAGAATGTGATGTTTTTGTATACTTATGTTATATCTTTCAGCATTTCAGCATTTGTTTTTACCTACAAATATGATGGCAGATGTGTATGCTGCCTCAGCCTAGTGTAATATTTATCCCCACTTTTGATTGACTCAACAGTTTTTAAATAAAAAGTCTTTATTTTTATTGCATTTGCATACAGCTGTGAATTACTTTTCTCTATTTACTATACATAGAAGCTATTGGTTTAAATTATTTTCATTGTTAAATAATCTCTTAGTTTTTAGTTTATTCAAGTAATCCAAAACAATGAGTTAATAAGTGTACTTATTAAACTAATTGCATATGAACTTCTATTAAACCTTGTAATCTGAGAAAACAAAACATTTTACAATAATTTGGTTGTTGGGCTTTGGAGCAATAATATATTCATAAATTAAATGAAGCACTATAAAATTAGTCAATAACAGACATATGTGTATGACAATTTCATTAAGAATTCTTAACTGCTCTACACACAGTTTTTGTTATAACATGTGACATATTAAATATTGGAAATACTGGGTATCATTTGGGTATCTTTCATTACAGTTATGCAATTTTAGAAACTATGCAGTGATTCCTAGGTGCCAAAACTAAACCATCTGTAAATATTGAAGACATTTAAAAAATGTATTCAAATTATATGCTACTATAGTCTGAATGGGCCCCCCAAAATTCATGTGTCAAAACTAAATGACCAATGTGACAGTATTAAGAGGCAGGACCTTTAACAGTCATAATGGTAGAGCCCTCCTAAATTGGGTTAGGGCCATTACAAAAGGGCTTGAGTAAGCAGATCCACTCTCTTTTGCTTTTTTGCCATGTGAAGACAGAATCACAACATTTGTCCCCTATGAAGAATGCAGCAACAGGGCACCATCTTGGAAGCAAAGAGCAGCCCTCACAATACACCAAATCTCCCAGTACCTTGATCTGGGACTCCTCAGCCTCCAGAACTGTGAAAAATGCATTTCTATCTACCCAGGCTCTGATATTTGGTTACAGCAGCACAAGTGGACTAAGACAAAAAATTGGTACTGATAAGATTGGTGTTGCTATAAAAATACCTGTGGAAGCAGCTTTAGATCTGGGTAACAGATAGAGGCTAGAACAGTTCTGAAGTGCATGCTAGAAAAAGCCTAGGCTGCAGTGAATGAAGCATTAAAGGTGATTGTGGTGAGGGCTTAGAAGAGAGTTAGAAAAAACTTCAGTCTTCTTAGAGATTATCTAAGTGGTTGAAATCAGAATGCTGGTAGAAATAAGGATAGTATAGGTCATTGTGATGAGGTCTTAGATGGAAATGAGGAACGTCTTATTAGAAAATGGAGGAAAGGGGCCGGCCCCGTGGCTCACTAGGGAGGGTGCGGTGCTGATAGCGCCGAGGCCGTGGGTTCGGATCCTATATAGGGGTGGCCGGTGCACTCACTGGCTGAGCGTGATGCAGACCACACCATGCCAAGGGTTGTGATCCCCTTACTGGTCAAAAAAAAAAAAAAAAAAGAAAAAGAAAATGAGGAAAGAACATTCTCGTTACAAAGAGGCAAAGAACTTGGATAAATTGTGTCCGTGCCTTAGCACTTTGTGGGAAGCAGATTTTAAGAGTGTTGAACTGTGATATTTGGTTGAAGAAATCTCTACCCAAAGTGTTCAGGATGCTGCACAACTTCTCTTGATTGCTTGTAATAAAATGCTAAAGAGAAACAAATTAAAGCTGGAATTTATAATTGAAAGGGAGACAGTACTTAAAGACTTGAAAGATTCTTAGCTTGTCCTTATGTAAAGAATAAAAAAGTGTATTTGGTAGAGAAAACCAAGGGTGTGGCCAATCAAGTGAGACATTTGAGTTTGATAAGAAGACTAGTATGGAGATAGTATAGCCAGATGCTATTCATTAATACAATGGAATATGACCCAAAAGACATTTTGGAGATCTTGAAAGCTGCCACTCCGTCACAGGCCCAGATTTCCAGGGCCTGGCGGGCAGAACAGGTTTCAAGGGAGGAGCCCAGGGTGCCTGTGGGACCTTGGGGCTTACTGATCAAGGTTAACTAAAGTCTTCATTTCCATCATTCCAATGCAGTGCTCCTTGGCCACCCTAGCTGTGGCTCAAGAGGGCCCAGATGTGGTTTGAGACACTGCTCCAGAGGGCACAAGCAGTAAACCTACACAGCATTTATATGGTACAAACTCTGCAGATGCACAGAGTGCATGAGTTGTGGAGGCATGCTGCCTCCATCTAGATTTTAAAGTATACCTCAGAGAGCTGTGGGGACCAGGAAGAAAACTAACACAGGGTTGGGGCCACTACAGTCTCCACTGGGTCAATACCTACCAGATATGGGTGCCAGAGCCACCCCTCATACCCTAGAGCTATAGAGCAACCAACATGCAACTTCAAACTGGGAGAGCCACAGGCACTGGATTCCGACCCATGAGAACTGTAGCATTGGTTACATCTGGCAAAGCCATCAGGTGGAGTTCCCTGGAGCACTAGGGACCCACTCTCCTTTCTGATGTGTACAGAAAGTAGGACATAGGGTCAAGGATTATTATTCTTAAGCCTCAAAATTTAACATTGTTTGCCTTATTGGGTTTTGGACTTACTGGGACCTGTTGCTACTTTTCTTTCCCTCATATTTCTCTTTTTGAAATAGGAATGTCTATCCTATGCCTTTCTTACCACTGTACTTCAGAAGCACATAACTTGTTTAATTTCACAGGCTCACAGCTGGAGAGCAATTTGCCTCAGGATGAATCTTGCATTGAGTCTCCCCATATCTGATTTACATGAGACTCTGGACTTCAGAATTCTGAGTTGCTGTTGGAATGAGTTAAGAACTCTGGGAATTTTGAGTTGAAAAGAATGTGTTCTGCATAAGAAGAACATGAATTTTGAGGGCCAAGGGTGGAAAGCTATGGTCTGATGTGTCTTCCAAAATTTATGTGTTGAAACTTAGTGGCAGATGGGTTAGTATTAAGAGGTGGGAACTTTAGGAGGTGGTTAAGTCACGAAAGCAGAGCACTCATGAATGGGATTAGGACCTTTATTCAAGCCTTTAGGGCTTAAGAGAGTGGGTTTGCTCTCTTTTGATGTTTCACCATGTGAAAACCAGCATTTATCCCCTTTGCTCTTCTATCCTTTCCACTATGTGAGGACATAGTGTTTGTCCCCTATGGAGGGTGCAGCATCAAGACACCATCCTGCAAGCAGAGGGTAGCCCTCCCCAGACACCAAACCTACCAGCACCTTTATCTTGGCCTTTCGAGCTTCCAGAACAGTGAGAAATAATTTTTTATTATTTATAAAGTACCCAGTCTAAGATATTTTGTTACAGCAGCACAGACTAAGGCATATGCACTATTATAATTATTTGTTAACAAGTGGTATTAAAGAACATCAAGCCTTTATTTTTAAAATGGGCTTTATTATTTACTGTTAGTTTTTAATTATAATAAATTGGTTAAAAACTTTATATTAACTTCCTCGGGCTGCTATCACAAGTACCACAAACTGGTTAGCTTAAAAACAACAAAAATTTATTATCTCATAGTTTTGGAGGCTAAAAATATGAAATCAATTTATCTACCAGGACATGATCTCTCTAAAGTCTCTAGGGGAGAATTTATTCCAAGCCTTTCTCTTAGCTTCTTGTTTTTCCAGCAATCCTTGGTGTTCTTTGGCTTAGACACATCAACTCCAGATTCAGCCTCCATCATCACATGGTGTCATCCCTGTGTGTCTGTCTCTGTGTTTATTTTCCTGTTCTTATTAAAATAGCAGTCCTATTGGATTAAGGACCACTCTACTCCAGTATGAATTCACCTTAACCAATTATATCTACAACAACCTGTTTCCCAGTAAGGTCACATTCTCAGGTTCTAGGAGTTAAGGTTTCAACCCCTGGAGATGGCTGGAAATGGGTGAATTCTACCCACAACAAGCATATATTTTAGAATCCAGCACATCTGCTTTTTATTTCCCATCAGCTTCATTGAGGTATAATTGATCCTAAAAATGTATATGTTCAAGGTGTACAGGGTGGTTATTTGATAAATGTATACATTGTGAAATGATTACCAAAGTCAAATTAGCACATCTGTCACCACACGTCGCTACCATTTGTGCAAATGTGTTGCGATGAAACAAGATCTACTTTATTAACAAATTTCAAGTATAAAAGGCAGAATTGTTAACTATAGTCATGATGTTGTACATTAGATCCCCCAAACTTATTCATCTCATAACTGAAAGTTGGCACATTTTGACCAACTTCTCCCCATCTTACTTATCCCCCAGTCTCTGGAAACCACTGTTCTACTCTCTACTTCTATGAATTCAACTTTCAGGATTTGCTACTTCCTAGACACAGGAAGGAGGCAAAGATGTGGTGTGATGATGCTGTTATGTTAGAAACAGTGGTGGCTGATATAATGGAATACCTTTTGGATGACTCCATTGCCTTGATTAAGTGAAAGATTTGATAACCCATCTATGGTGGGAATGTGAAGGAAAGTCTGGCGTTTGAGGAGATGGATACATTATTGTGCTAGTTATTGAGGGACCTAGAGATTTCTGTTGACTCTTACCAAATAATTTGCAGGCATAAGAGTTCAAGTGAGTGGAAGGGCTACATGTGATGGAAGAAATAAAGCAGTTTTATGGAGCAGATAGGACTAAAACGTTAACAGAAGGACGGGTATGATTTTAGGAAAAAAGATACATTCTGTGGCAGAGGCATAAAATGTTGCATGTTTATAAAACAGGGTGAGAGAAACAACAGGGAGCCCATGAGAAATTGTATGGACAGGCAGAAAGAGAAAATAGTTGAGAATTTTTAAAAGGCTGTATTATTTTTAATGATCAAATACTTAGTACTGAAATACAAAGCTAATAATTACAATTAAATCTTCTGTTGAAACCAAGTTTAGTTTCTTATTGTTTTAAAGTCAGAAATATCTGGAAAGAACAAATTCTGATTTACCTCAGAAAACTTATAAATTTAATGTTGATTTGATCTTCAAATAAGTATCTCTTCTTTTGTTATTGAAGAACAATATGTTCTTTGTACCTTTGTAGGAGAGTTATTAAAAATTGTTCATCCTGCTCTATTTTATTATTGTTTGGAATCAAGCCATGCCAGTAAGAAAACTACCTGCAAAATGATTCAATAAGGAATCTGAGAATTTTCTCTTCAGACGCCATTTCCACAAGAGGATTTTTCTTCACCATGAAAGACCATTCTGGCTCTGTGTTTTGCTGCTAATACTCAACCATTTATTCCCTGGATCCATCAATATTCTCCATCTATAGACTTTAAGTATACTTACTCAGGCCTTCTTTCTTTATTGATTGTGAGCTCATAAGTCACTCTGTGCATAGCACATCTTGGCAAATAGACCTTATCTATTACTTCATATACATGAATAATTCATTTTTATAACTTTCAAAACATTATTTCCAAAGGGGGGTGCTGACCAGAGGAAAATAATGTATGTGAGCTACTCACTGTGTTTTTAAAACATTATCTGAGACTATAAATATAAATAAATATAATATATATATCCTTTTATAATAATTGAAAGCCTTTAATCTTTATTATGAATTGTGTGAATTAAATATAACATTACTTTAAAAACACTGCTATAATTATACAAAAATCAGAAAAAAACAAAATTTTGAATCGAAGAGTTAATTTTTGGTGGATAATATATATACATTTGATCCTTGAGCAATGCTGGGGTCATGGGCATCATGCAGTTGAAAAATCCTCCTGTAACACTACTTATATACTTTGTGTGATTTTCCTCAGGTAGTGGCCCGGCTGTGAGCATTACCTAAGTACTTAAGTACTTAACTACAAGTAGCCTATTGTTAGATAGGTTACTTAACTGTTTGGTTAGATCATGACATACCTAACCAAAAATTTTCCAATATATGTACTGGAAAAAAAAAAAAATCCTTGTATAAGAGGACCCAGTGCATTTCAAGCCTGAGTTATTCAAAGATTTGCTTGTATAGTGCTTTGGAATTATGGAATATCTTCATTTCAATCAGTTCAAATCATTTTATAGTTAGGATTTCTCAAAGAGATTGCAAATAGCATTATTTCCCTGTGGTTCAAACACTGAGAAATAAAACAATTATTACATGTAACCTAACAAACAACATCAATTTGAGTTCTTTTTGACAAAATCCAAATTTTTCTTTGACTGAAAAATATGTCACTATAAGAGTTTATTTGGCAGACAATATGGTTAGGCTTATTGACACATGATCCACATTTGAAAGTCAGCAAAAATATTTGCATGTCTTTCTAATATTACTAAGAAGTTTCTAACCAATGGACAATGGTATTGAGATTTTCCTTTTGTTCTCTCCAAAATAGTTTGTTAATTGGCAAAGTCAGCAGATCACTTGATAACTGAACACTGCTATGGAGAATATCAAAGGTGTAAAGATTTAGAAATGCATTCTGGCTCACTGAAAATTTACCTGCAACTAGGTAATTTGTAAAGAAACTATATTTATTGCTTACAGTCTCAGAGTCTGGGAAGTTTGAAGTCCAGGGAATGCATCTGGTGAGGGCCTTCGTGGTGGCTCTACTGATACAGGGTATCACATGGTGAATATGGCAGGAGCAAGAGAGAGTAACTCCGCAATCACTTTCTTTTTAAAGCCATTAAAACAGGCTCATGACCAACATTACACCATCAATAGATTATTCCATTCATTAGGGCATGGTCCTTAAAATCTAATCACCTCTTTAAGGCCACACTTTCAATTAACATAATAGGCTTTCCCACCATCTTAACATTGTCTTAGTGGAGACTGTTTCTAATATCTGTAACTTTGGGGGACACAATTCAATCCATAGTAATGTTTTAATTATTAACTGACCTGGAAGTGAACTGAGCAGAGACTTCAGTGGCTACACATGAGAATAAATATAGACTATTTAGAATTAGTTCTAAAACTTCACTAAACAAATAACTTTTGTAAAACAGCAATAACAACAAGAAAAGTGGGGGCTGCATGACAGTTCTCTGGGTGACCTTGAGCCAACCCAATTCTCCCCCTTTTTTTTGTTTGCAGCTCTCAGAAATAACTGTAGAGTATGCTGGGAGTGTGACATCCTGAGATTGGGAAGAACTGCCTTGAAGCACTCAGGCCTGGTTTCTCTCCCTCCTAGGGAATGTAACATCTTGAGTTAGGGAGGAACTGCCCGAGACAGCCCGGGCCTTGTTTCTTTCTCCTCTAGAAGCAGGATGTCCTTCAAAGCTTTTCCCGGTGTGTCATATGGCCCCTGAAATATATAATCCAGGTTGTACTGCATTGCGGGGTCCCTCAGCTGTGGTGCAAGTGCGGCACACACTGTCAAGAGCCTCCATCTGTCTTGAGCAGTTTTCTTGACATTTTGGGAACCTGCTCACAATGGGTCCAAGACTGCTGCTTATCTTGCTGCTTATCTGTAAGTAATGAGCCCAGTTTACATAACTTGTGTGAGAATGTGTTCTGCTCACTAGACGCAGACAAATAAGGATCCAATGCTTGGTGGAACTAAACAGTAACCTAGGATGAAGTGGACATGAGTGTATGGGCTCCTGTTTCTGGTGGTTGGCATAGTGATGATCGTTGTTGCTATTCTCCACGCAGTAGGAGTCCTCTCTTGGAATTGGTAATTAGCAAACCTGCTTCACAGGGGTAGGCAAATCTGATTTTCAGCATTGTCATAGGCTGCTATTTAAATGTCCAGTTTTCAACATAAATATAAGAAATGCAAAGAAACAAAAAGTATATGACCTATAACTAACAGGAAATAATCTATAAAAATTGCCCAACGGTAAGCCTGACATTGGACTTACTATGTAAAGATTTAAATTAACTATTTAAATATGTTCAAAGAGATGAAGAAAAACTTGTATAAAGAATTTCAGGGAAGTATAGAGCAATGCCTCACTTAACAGTAAATATTAAGTGAGTACAGAATTTTAGGGCAGCATAAATACTCTGTATGGTACTATAATGGTGTATGCATTTGTTCAAACTCACAGAATGCACACTAAGAGTGAATCCTAGTGTCAACTTTGGACTTAGGGTGAGGGTGATGTGTTGATATAGGTTCATCAATTGTAGCACACTGGTGGAAGAATGTCGATCACAAGGGAGGCTGTGCATGTCTGGGGGCAGTGGGTATACGGGAAATCTCTGCACCTGTCTTCAGTTTTGCTGTGAACTTAAAAGTACTCTAAAAATACAAAGTATTTTTTTTTAAAGTGATAGAAATCAAACAGAAATTCTGGCATTCTGGATTCTAAATAATTTATAAAATATTATTAGAGCTAATAAACTAGTTCACAAAATTCAAAAGATACAATATCAATAATCAGCAGTCAGTTGTATTTCTGTGCAATAATAATGAACAATTTAGTAACAGAAATAAGAAAACAATTCCTTTAAAAATATTATAAAACAAGTACTTCATAATATCTTTAACAGGAGAAGTGTGAGACTCACACACGGAAAACTGAAAAATATTGCCAAAATAAATTAAAGACCTAAATGAATGAATATGGTTAAGGGGGCAATTCTGCCTAAAACTTACTACAAAGCTATGATAATCAAGACAATGATACTGGCATAAGGATAGACAAATAGAATAATTTAAAAAATTGTTTAGAAATAAACATATATCTGATGTCAATTGATTATGACAATTTTGCCAATACCATACAATGAGACAAGAATAATTTTTCAACATGTTGTGGTGGGACAAATGGATATCCACATGTAAAAGAATACATTTAAAACCCCGTAGTGCACTATGTACAACCATTAACTCAAAATGCATAAAAAACTAAATGGAAGAGCTAAAGCTATATAAACTCTTTGGAAAAAAAAAAACATAGGTGTAAATTTTTGTAACCCTGGATTAGCCAATGGTTTCTTGTACATGACACCAAAAATTCATGCAACCAAAGGGGAACAAAGGATAAAGTGGGTGTCATCCAAATGAAAACTTTTCTGCATCAGAGGACACATAAGAAAATGAAAAGACAAACCAAACAATGGGACAAAATATTTGAAAATAATATGTGTGATAAATGTCTACTATCCACAAAGTATTGAAGACATTTACAACTCAATAATTATTAAAATTTGGCAGTGGATGTCAACAAGATATAAAATTGCCCAATGAATACATGAAACGATACTCAACACCATTTTTCATTTGGGAAATGCAAATCAAAACTACACTGAGATATCATTTCATAACCGTTACTATGGCTATAATCAAAAGGCAGACAAAAATAAGTGTTGACAAGGACTTGGAGAACTAGATCCCTCCTATGTTGCTGGTGGAAATGTGAAATGGTACAGCTGCTGTGGAAAACAGTTTGGCAGTTTACTACATGATACAGCAATTTTACTCCTACTAATACATTCAAGATAATTGAAAACACATATTCACACAAAACTTAAATATTTCTAGCAGCAATATTTATAACAGGCATAAAAAGTGGAAAAAATGTCCAACGACTGATAAATGGACAACTGATAGATGAAATTTGATATACAATGAAATATTAATTAGCCATAGAAATAATAAAGTTCTAATAAATGCTTCAAATGGATTACCTTATAACATTATGCTAAGTGGAAGAAGCCAGACATGAAAGGTCACTTAGGGCATGATTCCATTTATAGTAAATGTTCAGAATAGGCAGAATAGTAGAAATGGAAAGTACGTTGAGTAAAAAGGCAAGTGAGCAAATAATTGATTTTCCTATAAATTGTGCTTATAGGGAAACTCTCTTTGGAGAAACAAAAAAAATAATTGTCTCTCTTGTCTAGAAAATGTAGTCTGAAATATTGTCATGATTTTCATAAGGATCAGTAGGACCATAACATCTTTAACAGACATAATGGACTTAATTTTAAATAGTCTGCAAATGACCCCTTCCCATATGGGTCTATCCTGATGTTTCTTATTGGGGTCTATCAATTTCAAGAACCTCCTCTGCCCTCTACCCTGATTTCAGAGATGGGTGTAGTACTATACTAGACCTCTCAAACATCCTTTCCCCAAAACCCAAATCCTGAGCAGAGATGTCATTGTAGCCATGTTAGAAGTCAGTGGTGCCTCAAAAGGGGTAATTCAGCAGTGTCTGCTTATAAGATCGACTGAGGTATTTTCCAGGTTTACTGTCTTTGCCGAGTCGTGATGAACTCTTCTTTAAATTCTATAAGATGCTGTAAAGCTCAGGATCACAACAGAAAAGTGAGCTCACTCACATTAAAGACAATTTGAAGATTTATTTCTATATATGAAGGTGAGGTATAACAGATCAAAATGGATGGTGCAGATACCAGGGCTAGTAACTACAGAACTGTCACTATCTTTAGGTCGGATAGCGATTGAGAAAGAGGTCGGGGGGCAGGCAGTTATGGAAATCTGGAAGAAAATTTTGTGTGAAAAAGATACTTTGACATGAGCAGTGACCATCAAATAAGATACACAGTAAGCTGCTGGTGATGTCTTAGTCTCTTCAGGCTGCTTTACCAAAATACCCTAAACTAGGCAATTTATAAGAACCAAATTTATTGCTAATGGTTTTGGAGTGTGGGAAGTCCAAGATCAAGGTGCCAGCAGATTTGCTGTCTGATAACAATCTGTTCCTCAGAGACAGCAACTTCTTGCTGTTTCCTCACATAGCAGAAGGGTAAAAGGGGTCACAGCCACACTCAGGACTCTCTTATAAGGGCATGAATTTCATTCATGAGGTAGAGCCCTCTTTACCTAATCACTTCCCAAAGGATGCCCCTTCAAACCACCGCACTGGGGATCAAGTTTCAATATATGAATTGTGGAGGACCCAAACATTCAGATCATTGTCTTCTATTGCAAGGATATATTTTTATGTTTACCTATTACTATTTTTTTGTTGTTAATATTTTGTTGCAGGTCTTTGTGTCTTTGTTCGTGAAGAATGTTATTTATAGGTTTGCATGTGTTTGTTTTAATCATGATTTTTGTTTGATTTTGGTATCGGAGTAATGATGGCCTCCTAAAATAAATTAAGAATTGTTTCCTCCTATTATATTCTGTGAAATATTTTGTGTAGAATTGGTACCTTTTCCTCTATAAATGTTTGCTACCATTCATATCTTAGTCAGGGGTATTTTTTGTGGCAGGATTTTTTGATTTTTTTAGTTTGTTTTTGTTTTTACTACAAATTCACTCATGTGCATATAAATATTTGTCCAAACAATGAAGGCACTCCTGGGCAGATGTCTATTTCTTTCTCTATCTCCCTCTCTCTGCAGCTTCTTTCTCTCTGGTATTCTATCCTATAAATTCTAGCAAAATTCACCTCTTCCAACTTCAAATTTTGTCTCCTTAAGTCAAGTTATTGTGAGACTCTGTTTAGGTGTCCACTCTCAGGTGTGCTTGATTAGGTTTTTGGACACTACTTCCAAATGATAATCCAGGGCAATCAAACAATTCATAATATTTGTTTATCTTCTATCAGGAATCACATTCCTGAATAGCCTGTGGTACAATGTCTGAAAACAGTTGTCTCATATTTTTGTCAAGTTTTCTATTTATTTTAGCCAACATGATACATTTGTTCCTTCAAACTATATTCAAAACCAAAATAATGTAGTTTTTTAAAATCTCTATACTGATCTTGTACCATTTTCACATCATCATTCACATTTTCTTTATTAGGTCAGCCTTACATTTGTCATGCTTTGGAGAATGAAAGGAGACAGCTTCCATGCACACTTGGAAAAAGCATCTAAGGGGCAGAACTACAGCATCATGGAGAACTTGTAAGACAGACAGAAATAGTATGCTAAAAAAAAGCTATTTTAAATTAAAGGTGACAGGTGACAATTAGGATAAATTTGTAAAGCACTCCCTGGCATTTTTAGAAATTCTCAGGCCCAGGAATGATTCAGTAAAAAGCAAGATTTCTTGAGTCAGGCAGACATGGTTTAGACCATATTAGTTGCATATTGAAAGAAACAGCAGCTAGGGACAGAAGAATTGGGAATTTCAGGTTATATATTTTTTAACCTTAAATAAAATGTGAAAACCAAGGTAAGACATCAGTTTAGCATTGCAGTTAATCATTTCCTTATAAAACATAATTTTTAAATATTTTCTTATTTTTTCCTCCCCCCGATTTCTTTGTATGTCTTTGATCAGAAAGAACGACATTTAGTTTGCTCAACTTCTGACCTATTTGCTTAGATAGATTCTAAATAAATTGACCCTAAGATTGGATTTTCATGGAAGTATTACTTCTTTGTATGTTGGATTATTAAATGGGAGAATTGTTAATTTTCTTGATGAATTTGTGGGTTTTTAAAATTTTTTTAACCCACAAATGCTAGACTAATGTCAAGCTCTAACTGGAGTTTTAAACATGTCCAGTGTAATTACTAGGAAACTAAGCATAAGCCATCAATTCTATTTTTGAAATAATAAATGTATTATTTTGTTGGATTAGATATTGATTTAATAAAAACATTCAGAGCTTCAATACTAACCTGAAATTATTTAAGTCTTTACACAGAAATAAAAGAATAAAAGAAAAAATTTTTTTCTCTATAAGCATCGGTTGTTAATACAGATATTTAGTCTCTTTTTCTAAGAAACTATTCCATGAATGTGGGATAGTGTTAACTACAAGCACGCTGACTATACTTTACAGATGGTCAGTATGTATATATATTCCCAGGTTGCTTTTGGTAACTTTTGCTTTCTTAAGCAAGCCTAGCATTATGCAGTCCCATAATTCAATACAGGTAGCATGTCTAAAATCCCTAGCAAATTTTTATGAATGTCGTTATTTTGATAACTCATAAAATCTTCTGTTAATATGGAATATTTATGTCAATTTTTTTTCCTTCTTAAAAGAGTATTATTTGTTGCTCCAGCTGTCACATAAATCTAGCCAATTGCTCACTGAAATATCCTGGTCAAAGCTCTTTATCCCCTGTGCTGGTGTGGATAATTGACAATAACATCTAAAAATCCATTGGAAAAATATTTTGACTGTTCATCAAGTATTCCTATGAACTGAGATTATGTCTTGTCATTGTGAATTCAATTATTAATTGATCAATCACTACACTCTAAAGTAACTGATGGTTTAGGATGTTTCTGTGCCTCCAAGGAAATTAAATGCAAATCTATGTCAGTCATCTGTTAACAAAGGTTCCTTTAAGGAATCCACTGGAATACAAATGGAAAGCCCTGCAGCAGTTTCCCGTCAACTGAAACTCTCTCTTTTATTTTATTTTTTTCTTAATAACAGTGTATTTAAGGTGCCTATTTGATTTTTCTCTGACTTTGCTACCTTAAAAAGGAAATCTCATTCAAAGGTAATATATCAAAGTACTTAACATTGATACAAATTAGAGTTTTGTCTTTCTCTTTTTTATACAAGTTTCTAGTGGAGATAAGTTTTGAGAAGCCTGAGGACAGAGAACTAGCTCCAAAGTCTCAGCTATTTGAGACTTCAAGGGGAGGAAGAAGTCTTTCTCCCCTCAAGATCTTTTCTTTAAACTTATTTTATATTATAGGCAGGGAGGCATAATCATTCTCTGAAAATCTCAAATAAGAAATATATATTTTTTCCCCTCCCAGTAACACTGTAGTACTGGAAATTTATTTAAAGTCAATATGTTGACAATAAGACCCAATTTTTTTTTTAAAAAGACTTTGATATAATTTACAACATATTGAACGATACGTCACACTAACATTATACCCTACGTTACTAAATTAGCTGTAGTATCTGCATTGTTCCTACATCATCCTTGCTAAAAGGAAGAGAACACCATTCAGTCATCAACACACCTTCTGCACTCTCACCTTGTTGACCCAAAAAAGAAGCCAAGGCAAAGTACATAGAGCAAGGATTTATTCAGCAAATAAGACGATTGCAGCGGGAGAATTTTTAAGAGCTGGTGTAGGGGAATCTTAGTACATGTGTGCTTGCTAATTGGCTTTACACAAAGGAAAAACAAACTTTCTCTATCTTCAAGGCAGCAAGGCTCCTGAGTAAGTTGGGATCCTACTATCCCATAGAGACTGAGAAATGCGGGTACCTTCTTCCTTGATGACTACATTTCAAAAGGATGACTCCAGGTCCTTGAGACAGAGAGCTCTGAGTTGTAACACTGGAAAGGAGCTTTTAAAAAGATTTACATTTCAAAGGGGTAGAGAAATCACAAGTTTTTAAAGGTAAGTTCTCTAAGAAAAGGGAGTGGAATAACTTCTCTGGTTAAACCATTTGGATTCTGTAAGGGCTGGTGCAAGAAGAGTCAGGGGCCTAAGAGCAGGAAGAAGATTGTGAGAAATTTAGTCAAGCTGAGGGGAATGTAAAGGCTGTGATGGTCACCTCTTATTACATTTTAAGGGACAATTTCTCTTAATATAACTGTGAAACACAATTTCTTCAATAATGCATTCTTTCATTTATACTAATATGAAGCGTGCATCTTCCAGGTGTGCTTGATTAGGCACTGTTCTACTGCTAGGAATATGAAAGTGAGACATAATTCACCACCTTGCCTTATATTGAGGGAAAGAGCGAATTAAAATATTAAGTAAATGTCAGGTGAACTAGCTATGAAGAAAAAGAAGTTAAGACATGGAATAGATAGTGACAGGCCTTTGGGCTGGTTTTCCGATGTTATGACACTTCTTACTTATGAATCAGCACATCCCTAACAATCTAAGAGTTGTGGAGAAAGTTTGCCTTGAGTGTAACATAATTTTCAGCATTCTTTATATACAGCTTATTTAATGCTAGTAACATTACTATAAAGACATTTCCTTTACTTTAAAATGAGGGAACTCAGATACAGAGAAATTAAACAATTTACTCAAGTTCACCCAACTTATGAGGGCTGACACTTGACCCCAAGCCCTCTGACACCAGATCAATGTTCTTAATCATGTTACCACACAACCTCTCTATTGATAAATCTGTAGTTTACGTTTGTCTCACGTGATTACAGTCCTGACAAAAGTTGGGGAAACAATATATTGCTCTGTGCAAACCATTGTATTTAGTCATACTTGAGTGGGTGGTCGTATAAAATAAGCAAGAAATGGTCAATGCCCTGTCTCAAGAATCATATAACTGGGCTGACTATATAGACTATTAATTCATGGTTTCTCTCGTCCTCACTCTCAGCCAATGAATTCGACAACTACATCACAGATGATGTAGAAGCATCAGCAGGTTAATTCTGGAACCTTTTATTATCCAACATAAATCTCACCAATGTGATATCTGTTCTTTCCTGTCGTCCTCCTGTCACCATGGATGATGTGTCCATAACGAATCTCTACCTGCCTTTTGAATGTAGTATTTCCTGAAAGTATGGAGTTATCATGGGTTTTGCATCTTGGTTCCGTTACCTAATAATTGTCTGATTTTAAGTAATAGCAATTGTTCAGTGCCTCTGCTTCCTCATCTTTAGCTCTGGATACATACTCTTGTTATTGTCATTGTTCTTGAAGGTCATTGACTAATCTTCCCAGTTACACACGTGCGCGCGCGCACACGCGCGCGCGCGCACACACACACACACACACACACACACACACACACACACACATATACATTCTGAGTATCTTTCCTTTTTCAAATTCTCTCTCTTTCCCACACGCAGTCTGACTGCTTTTCAGTTTAAGATAAGTAGAACTCTTTTCTGTACAGTCTTAGTGCCAATTTCTGGATTACTGATTAGTACTTTTGACTACATTGTCTTATGTGGATTTGTAACACAAAACAAAGAACCCATTTCTATGTTTTTTACACTGCTGCTGTTTTACAATTAAAATGGTTTTAGAACACACTGTCCCTTGAGCACTGAAGAGCACTTTTCTCTAAGACATAAACATATCTTATAAACCGTTTCTCACTTGGGACAGCTTCAAATAGATATTTATTCAAATAAAATATAAATTAACTAAATCCTTTTTCATAAAATTTGAGTTGAAAAAGGCAAGTGGTAAAATATCTTTCATCAAGTCAAATGATATTATGCAGGGAATTTAGTTTCTATTAACACTGAAGCTTATCTCAGTTACTTCAATATAATAGGAAAAATATTTTGAACAAAAAACTCACTCTGGAAGGATGAACTCTCTACCTACACTACTTGCTGCAGTACCCTTTTTGGAACTATATAATTAATTTTTAAGATACATGATTTAGCTGATAAGAATGTTATCTTTTAGAAAATATTTCCATTTCTATTTTTTCTCATTCCATTTCTACACAGTCTTTATTTTAAACCTAATCACATTAGTAGTCTTTTATATCCACTTAAAAATTTCTTGAGGGCCAAGCCCGTGGTGCACTCGGGAGAGTGCGGCGCTGGGAGCACAGCGACGCTTCCCCCGCGGGTTCGGATCCTATATAGGGCTGGCCGGTGCACTCACTGGCTGAGTGCCGGTCACGAAAAAGACAAAAAAAAAAAAAAAAAAAAAAAAAAAAAAAAATTCTTGAACTATAGCTTAATCTATCCCTGAAAATGTATTTAATGACTAAGCAAAAGTAATGCAGTGGTGAGACAGGGACAAGGGACAGTGGTAATATTTGGAAGTTCAGGCCCTTTTTTGTCCCATCACTGACAGTCAAGTGTGCCTCAGAGAACAATGAGCATGGGATCTTCCTTCAGATCCCTGGGAAGCCGCTTTTATCCAAGGATGGTCAAGACCCTTTTCCAGGTAACTTTTTATGGGAAGACTTTACCCATTTTTTATTCAAAATTCTTCACTCACTATGGAAAACTTAACTATGGATTTTGTGTAAATGCAATTCATCCAGTTGGGATTCACATCCCACTACACACTTCCCAGCTCCCTGAAGCTCCCAGATTATTAACCAGTGCCATGATGAACACTAGGTTTTGGCACTGTTTTACTTCTCTTTGGGCATCGTGTTACCCATATTCTCAGGTTGTAGGAGTCATATTGTCTGCAGTGGGATATATAATTCAAACTTCTTTCTGGACTGTAGTTCAGAGTAAATTGTTCTGGGTAGTGTTAATCAAACATTTCAAAGATTCCAACCACTCATGGTTCAAAATTTGCTTAGATGTTGGTGGAAGACTGTGGCATAGATACAAAAAAAGATTGAGTACTCTTGGACCATTTTCAATAGGACACACCTGTGCATGTACCTTGCAGAATGTGTATGGCCGTATTATTAAGAGTTCTGTTACCCAACTCTGAACTATTCTGTTTGTCATGTTTTTCTGACACATATGCAAATAACCCTAGAATACTTAACCAATCATGTCACAGGTCATTTTTCTCTTGTAATAAGCTAAACGCAGTTGTTCAGAGGGTCTGGCAATCTCTGGTAAGTATACCATCAAATATATCATCATTCTCTTCTGATAGGTTCAAGATAGTTTATAAATACCTCCATAATATTTTGCTTTTGAAAAATATAAATATTTTACATATTATTTAGTGCAATGTATAGTACTTACGAAGTTGCCAGCATGGTTCTAAGGACTTTTTAAATATTAACTAATTTAAATCCCACCATTAGTATATATGGTAGGAACTATCAACATTTTCTTTTCAGGCATATGAAATTGGAATCTAGAAATTTTAATTACTTCCCTCTGGGGCCAGAAATCATTGATAGTGTCTCCAGAACTGATAGGTAGTGCTCTTTTATCCACTACTTCCAGAGAATCTCTTATAGAGTCACCTTATAAGTCCTGGTACCCAACTTATGAATGATGTTTTGTCATATGGTATTTCAAGCATAGACTTTAATTTAAATGTTGTCATCTCAACCTAAACAGGTTGTCAAGTATGGTTCAATTGTCAACCATCTATATTGACCTCAAGAATATCATGTTTATAATTAATAATCACCAGAGATACATTCAGGTTAAATTGTGAGTCTCTACAATCTGTAAATCGATTATTGTTATCCATCCAATTTTTCAGAGAGCTAAATATTTATTTGAAAATGACATTTCCCTCTTATGCTTTTTAAAAACGTAATACAAATATTAAAAACATAACCATTTTGTCACCTTATTAGATATTATCCTATTTCATCAATCCAGGTTTAAAACCAAATGAACTGTAGCAGTGCATGGCACCATATGGCAAACAAATAACATTATAGTAACTAATATTATTGCATGTACCATGAGTAAATAAAAATAAGAATATGTAGAAAGTGTCTTGTCTACTTATTTTGTATTTCTATAGACTACAGCTATGTCTTATTTTTATTTCATAAAATGAATTAAAATTAAGAACTCAGGGAAAATTTGTATTCTTATATTTTACTATAGTGCATTTTAATTATTGGATTAAACAAATATTTTCCAAGACATTCCAGACACTATGTTCAGAACTGAATATGAAGTGCTCTCATGGAATTTATACTAGTAGGGGAAACAGATATTACAGAAAAATGTGAAAACTAATGCCTGTTTACAGTAAAGAGAAATACAGGGAAATAATTTTTATTGGAGGCATAGGCAGCCTTGTCAGTAATCTTTCCAGAGTCGAAATATCAATGAAGAATAGTAATTACCAGGTGTGGTGGAAGTTTGATTGGAGAAAGGATTCTGAGCAGAGGAAACATTATATATTAAGGCTCTGAGTCAAGGTAATAATTAAGAAATGGACATAAACATCCATATTTTAAAATATATTAAGTTTAAGAAGCACAAAGTTAAATTTCTTGACACTAAAATCTTCAGAGCTTAGCAATAATTATTCTTTTAAAAAGTGCAAAATAGTCACAAATTTTAAATCAAGTGAGCAGAAATGTTCAAATTTTTAACATATAGTCAACATAGGAGATGAGAGAGATTCTAGGTATTAATCAGCCAAAGCAGGCAAACGTAACTTCTCAAATTGTTCAAATATAGATACACTGCCATTATCAGTTTGATGAAACAGGAACCCATTTTTACTTGCAGCAGAAAAAGGTTTTTGCTCTCTTCTCCATTAAACTTAGTAGGAATTATTTGACAGTCAATATCAAAGTGTTAACACAAATTTCTTCAACACCTGTGCTAAAAGAGATTATCAGTGTTTCAGCTTTCATTCGCAGTTCGGGCCCTCATTAAGAACATTGTGTCCCCATCAAGAAGGAGACTATAATAATCCTATTAGGCCCAATCCAGCAAGAAGTGAGAAGCAAAGAATTTGAAAGACTGTTCAGGGTAGAGTACAAGTCTAGTTTCCTGCTCACCAAACAAAAGCTTTTCTTCCCTGGGATAGAAGCAAGTTTTAAGAACAAAAATCAGAAAACCTAGATTTAGTTATAATTTAGCCTAGATGCTGAAATGACCTGATGCCTACTAAATCCAAAATCTCTGCCACCTACTTCACATTCTTTCGGCTACCCAGGTAACTCCAGTGTTGCCATGGCAACCACCTGTGGGTAGAGATGAACTGACAGTATCTCACTTTAGCTGCAGCAGAACGCACAACTCACTTTCTGCCTGGAGCCCTCTGCCTCTATCTGTTCTTTTGCCTACAGGAATCTGCTCCATTTCATCATGGGCCAGTGTGAGAAGATGAGGAAGCTGAACAGTGCATGAGAATCCATAATGAGTGCCCATTCTTTCACATCTGGAGTGTATTCTATAAAGCATCTCAGAAGGCCCCAGTGAGATTAAACTCCAGTTGTTTGCAGGGATACCCATCTTGATAATGACTCCTTGCACTTACTTCTCCCCTTTCATGACATTCTACCCAGACTCCCAAACCTCCCTGACCACATTTCTCAAAATAAAGCCCCTGCACATATACAAATAAAGCACTCAGTACATTGCATGAAGTCAATTAAAAAATAAATACATTATCATTGGTAATATAATTAATTTATCCTAGGAAAGAATGGTAACTTCTCTGCATATGAAATCTAAACTTGGTGCTATCTTAGAGAAATGTATATATATTAATAAAAGGTTCTGTTAATGACAGGCTATTTACTGTGATGCACTGTAATAAAGTTTTTAATTATTTCAGAAACTTTAAAATTACATCATTATTACAAGATAGAAATGTATTTTATGGCTGTAAAATCCCAATTTGCTCTTTCTGAATATATACTAACAATCAAACAATTGGTAATTTTATAAGAAACTGGGAGTTGGAAATACTAAATATATGAAAGAATGCAAAAATAGAATGTGGTAAATGTTTCTCTTTCCCCCACCTTTGCTTTTTCATCCATGTAATTTAGCTTGCATGGGCCCTTATGTCAGATCAGGTTTTTAATCCAAGATCCCAAAATAGTTCTAAACCTCAAAATATGAGCCCTGTTTCAAGGAAATCACAGGTTGGAATGGGTAAAAAAAACAATGTAATCTGTTGTATAGTAATGTTTAAATTCCAACTTTTTGCTTCATTGATCTTTTGTATCATTTTCAGGGTCTCCACTCCTTTAAGATTTGCTCTGAACTTAATTATTTCCATTTACTAATTTTGGGACTGGATTGTTTTTGTTTTTCTAGTTCTTTGAGATGTAGTGTTACGTTGTTTATTTGAAATCTTTCTAATCTTTCTGATGTAAGTGTTTATTGCAATAAACATCCCTATTAGTACTGCTTTTGCATAGGTTTTGGTATAACGTGTCTTTCTTTTAATTAGTTTCAAGAAATTTTTTGATATTCTGTTTAATTTTTTGTTGGACCCATAGGTCATTCAGGAGCATGTTGTGTAATTTCCATGTATTTGTATATCTTCCAGAGTTTTGCTTGTTATTCATTTCTAGATTTAATAGGTTGTGGTCTGGAAAAAATAATTGAAATGAGTTCATTTTTTAAAAAAAATTTCTTGAAACTTAATTTGTGACCTAAAAAATGGTCTGTTCTGGAGATTGATCCAAGTGCTGATGAGAAGAATGTATGTTCTGTGGTTGTTGAATTAAATATTCTGTAGATATCTGCCAAGTCCAATTGGTCTAGTGCAGTTTAAATCCTGTGTTTTTCTTCTATTTTGTTGCCTAGATGATCTATCCAGAGCTGAGAAAGGGGTGTCAGGTCTTATATTATCATATTAAGGTGTATCTCTTTCTTTAGGCCTAATAGTGTTCGCTTTATTAGGTGCTCCAGTGTTGGGTGAATATATATTTATGATTGTTATGTGTTCTTGCTGGATAGATACCTTTATCATTATATAGTGCCCTTCCTTGTCTCCTTTTATCATTTTTGGTTTAAAGTCTGTTTTATCTGATGAAAGAATAGCCACTCCTGCTCGTTTTGGTTTCCATTTGCATGATATATCTTTTTCCTTCCCTCACTATTAGTTAGTGCGTATCTTTACAGGTGAGGTGAGTCTCTTGAAGACAGCATATAGTTGGGTCTAGCATTTTCACCCAATCAGTCAGTCTGTGTCTGTTGAGTAGGGAGTTTAATACACTTATATTTAGGGTTTTTATTGAAAGGCATTGTCTTACTGTTGGTATTTTATCAATTTTCATTTAGATGTTTTAAATATCTTTTGTTATATTCTTTTCCTTTTATTGTTTGTCTTTGATATTTGATTTTTTGAGGTGGTAAGATATATATATATATTATCATTTGCATCTTTGTTTTACCAGTGAGTTTTGTTTTTGATTGTGTATTTGTGGTAGTGATTGTTGTTTTTTGGATTTCAGATGCAAGACTCCCGTGAGAATTTATTGCAGGACTGGTCATGTGGTGGTGAACTCCCACAGTTTTTGTTTATGTGTGAAATACACTATTTCTCCTTTCTGAAATGTAGCCTTGCTGGGTATAGTATTCTTGGCTGGGAGTTTTGTGCTTGTTTGTTTTGTTTTGTTTGTGTGTGTGTATTTTAATATATCATTCCATTTTTTTCTGGCGTGCAGAATTTCTGTTGAGAAGTCTGCTGTTTGTCTAATGGGGGCTCCCTTATAGGTGACTTGATGCTTTTCTCTTGTTGCTTTTAGGATTCTCTCTTTGTCTTTAAGCTTTACCATTTTGACTGCAGTGTGTCTCAGAGAGGGTCTTTACGGATTGAAATTGTTTGTGGATCTTTGATCCTCCTGGATTTGAATGTCCATGTTTTTCCCTATGCTGGGACACTTTCCATTATTATTTTGTCGCATAGGGTTTCAAAGCCTTTTCCTTTCTCCTCCTCTTCTGGTATACCCATGATTGAGATGTTTATGAGTTTAAGGTTGTCTGCTAGCTGTCTTACATTTTCTTCATTGTTTAAGTTCTTTTTCCCTTTTTTTGTCCACCTGGATTATTTCAAAAAGACTATCGAGATCAGAAATTCTTTCTTCTGCTTGCTCTAACCTGCTGTTTAAGCTCTTGGTTTTCTTTTTTATCTCATTGAGTGAATTCTTCAGTGCCAGGAGTTCTGGTACAGTCTTTTTTATGGTATTAATCTGTCAATTTTCTTCCCCATATCCTGGATATTTTTTCTTGTTTTATTATGTTGTCTGAGTCTTCTCATGTTTCCTTGAGTTTCCTTAAGATTTTTGCTCAGAATCCCTTTTCAATCATTTCAAGGGTCTCCTGCTCTGTGGGGTCTGGTACTTGAGAATTACTGTATTCCTTCGGTGGCATCATATTTTCTCATCTTTTTTTTTCATATTTCTAACATCTCTACATTGATGTCTAGTCATCCGGTAGAGCAGTCGCTTCTTCTATTACTCTGGAATGAGCTTTGAGGAGAAAGACTTCCTCTTCTTTGTCTGTTCTCTTTGTCTGTTCTCAATGCAGTAGAGTGGGTGGTGGGCCCTCTGTATGTTGGCTGTGGCTGTTATTGTGGTGGCAAGCTAGCCTGGCAGTGGCATTGGCTGTGGTGGCCACCCTTGTATAAATGGTGTTTTTGGTGTGTTCCTGCCTTCTGCCAGATGCTGAGAGCTGCCAGTTTTCAATATTTTTAAAGATTGTAAACCAGTTTTGAGATCAGAATTTTGAGAATGGCTATGCTACTGTCTAGAACACAGTATCTTATATATTCAGTATTGAAGACCTTAATGGTGAACACTATATTATATGAATGTGAGTGGATATTCCATAATAGAAAATGGCTCTGCATTAATTAGCAAACTCATTCATTCCAGAATAGCCTTAGCATCACTAATTCCTTGTATAATCTTTAGGGAGTTATCTGATCTCTTTCAGAAGACAGACTCCTTGATAATATAGAAGTAATCTTGTTTCCAACTTGTCAAAATAATATGTTACATTATAGTAAATGGAATTTTATCAGACCACATAAGTTATATTTCAGGGTCTGAAGGGTAAATCATTTTTGTTTTGTAATTTATATTTATGGATAATTATGGAAAATATAAAAAAATCCAGAAGTCATTATCGACTCTTTTCTCCCTTTATCTGCACAATCAATTCATCACTAAGTTATGCTAATTTTTCATCTAAATAGCTCTCAAACTCCTTTTCTCTATATCTCCCCTGCACCAATACAGTTTAAGCAACCAGCACACTTCCTAACTGTCACTTTCTGTCCTCTGAGATGGATGCAAAGAAATTGATTTCAGCATTTCATTTCAGCAATTGTATTCTTTGAAATATAGTTAGAAATGTTGTCATTTTGTGTTTTTCCCATTCATGGGTGAGCCAGGCTTTTAATGAATCATGACACTGAACACTGCTGGGGGTGGGTTGTTCAGCAACGCATGGAAGTTCTCTGATCCCTGTGTGCATCAACCCTGATCCTTCCAGGCTGTGTATTTCAGCAATGTACATATATCTAGATAAAATAAATCCATCAGTCTACTTCAGCAATAACATAATGAGAATATGAAAGGATGAATTAAGCCTAAGACTAGGTGAATTCTGAAAGTAGGGTAGAGAATAGCCATTAGATAGATAGTAAATCTTAGAACATTTCAATTCTGAATCCTAATAAATGCAGTTAAAGAAAAATCAGATTAAAAACTATTTATTCATCAGTTATATTTTGGCACTAAAGGTATTTTGGATCTCAAATATGATTAAATGACAGACAGAATAAAATATTTATCAGTATTTTTTATCAGAGAAAAAGATTACTTATAAATATGTATTAAATTTTTGATAATAAATTAGTATGAATAAAAAAGTGAAATAAAAATATGTATTAAATTAATAATGCATAAATTATAAGCAACTTTTAAAATTTCAAATATTTTCAATGTATTCATAATGAAAATGGTTTTGAAAGGTAAATTAGTTACACAAATAATCATAGTAACAAATTTATGTATATATTAGAAAAATTGCTTCTGAGGCTTCTATAAATTTCCAAAATATATAAGTTAACAAAGCAGAGGTTGCACCATTCAATGCACCTGTTATGCTCCATTTGCTGTTAGTGTCAGTGATATAACAGCCAATTAGACATAGCCTTGATCTTAAAGGAGGTCTCCGTCCCTTAGCAAAACACAAGGCAATAATTATCATATTCTAAGAAAAACTACATGAACAAAAAAAATAAAATTCTGATGCAATAAGCTGTCCAGAATTTTGGGATACATGCTCTATAGCATTATTAGCATTTCTGGTAAGATCTCAGTAAAATGCAAATGCACGGAAAGTAAAAAAATCATATTTTGATCTTCACGGTGTTGCAAATTTGGATTCTCTTCTCTAAGAAGTACTCTAAACCAAATGTTTCTTAAACCAAAACCTCAAATATAAAGCACTATGACTGGACCTTATCTTGTCTGCAAATTTGGAACAGAGAAGTTTAAGACTTGAGTCTATATAATATCCTGTAGGATTGATTCTTGGTAAATGTGCATAGTTTAGGCCTATATATAACACTTCAAAATACAAATAGCTATGTCAACATTCTAAGTAAAATCTGTAGCAAAACAATGGGGAAAATGTTCCACTTTTTAGGTTGCTTATAAATGCAGGGTCTTATACTATTTTTTTTTTTTTTTTTAGCATGTATTTCTTCAATTCCAAGGAATTCTAAGCTCACTTATAGGAACTCTACACCTCTACACTTATGAAGTTGTTAAAAATTGCTTCTTTCTTAGTAACTGAGCAGAAAATATTGTATTTATTTCAATCTGAGCACTAATGAATAGAAGAAAATGAGAGGAAGCAAAATCATAAACAGATCTAATAATGCTAAAATAGCATTATGTAGTACAAACATTACCTCGTTCTTTAATGATATGTTCTTCTCCTACTGTAATCAAATCATCAAACAAATATCTAAGTAGAATAAATACATGTAAGCTAATAAAATATGATAAACAGTTTTACATTGAATTTATCAGACAATGTCTTAGTGATTTGTAGCAACACATTTTAACAAAATTTCTACAGGACAACATACCATTCATGTTAATCAAAAAATGCTATTGTTCTGTAAAATCAAAGCAAATTACTTTTCCAACATAAACTTTATTTTCATAATTCTAAGATACAGAACACATCTCCATAGAATAAAAAATGAAGAGATTATTTGTAGTGAATCTGCTCATTTTGATGTCAAAGACACAAGAGAACTTGAAGGAAGAAAGATGAATACACACTGGAGCTATCTTTTATACCTTGAATCTCATGTTTTCCATTTTATTTTCTATATCTTTCTTTTTATCATCAGTTCTCATCCTACAATAAATACAAAGAGAGAGAGCTAAAAATTAGAACCTAAAGAATAGGAGTACCAGTAGAGGAAAAATTTCATGCTGCCTCCATTACACTTACACTGACACTTACTCCTCTTTCTAAAATTCTATTTTATTTTTCAATTGCTGTGATTCTAACATGTTTCATATCAGGAAAATACCATAACTAATACTGAAAAATTTGAAGAAATTTCTTTAACAGTAGTGAAGTATTGCATTAGTCTGTTTTTGTTGCTTTTAACAGGATACCTGAAACTGAGTAATTTGTAAAGAAATAAAATTTGTTTCTTACAGTTTTGGAGGCTGGGAAGTCCAAAGTCCAGGGAATACATCTGCTGAGGACGTTTTTCTACAGGTTAGGGGATCACATGGTGAGAAATGGCTGAGCTCTCCTTTTAAAGCCATCAAAATGATGCCTATTACTCCACGCATGGATCAATCCATTTATGAAGGCAAGTCCTCACAATATAATCACCTTTTAAGAGCCCCACCATTCAATTACCATAGCAGAATTTCCTACTCTCTTAACACTGTTACAAATGGGGATTAAGTTTTCAACACGTGAACCTTTGGGGGATACATTTGACTCATAGCAAGAATGAAGCATCATAAATCTCAGAAAATCATGGAGTTATAAACAAACAAAATACTTTGGATATATCTATTTCCTTAACTGTTGCTGAAAAATCCCTATAATAAGGTCACAATTTGCCAAATCACCTGCTGCCTCTGAAATTTCAACAAATAATGCCACTTTTCACATTAATAACATATACAGAAAGAAAATATTAAAATATATAAAATCATAGCATTTACTATCAACCTGAGTTTTTTTTTTTTTAATTGCATTTGCTACCACTAAGGAATAAACAGAGTCCCAAGAGAATTATGTGTGGATAATGCTGATAGATAAAATTTGACAAAGAATGGAGGGGGTTCTGGGGAAGACGTCACTTGCGTGAACCCACAAGATGAAAACATTGTCATCTATCGTGGTTAGTACCATACTCAATTTCACTTAATTGCTTAAACGTTTGTTTCTTTTTACTAAACTGCAACTAAGGCAGTGATAATATCAACAGACTATCATTTTTAATCCATACACTAAGGCATGGTCCTACAATCCAATCACCTATCCACGGCTCCACCTTTCACTTACCGTAATAGTATTCTTCAACCTCTTAACAGTTGCAATGGGGGCTAAGTTTCTAATACATAAAACTTGGGGGACACAATTCAAGCTTCAATGAGTTTTGGAGGACATAATTCAATCTACTATAATATCATTGTAACATTTCATGAATTAATAGATTATTAATCTGCAATATTCCCATAAACTTGATTTCTCAAATTGCATCCAAGTTCTAAAATGTATCAGCTTTGTAAGAATCTTTATACATGTACAAATAGTAACTGGCTGACTGCTGCATTGAATGCTGCTACCACAGGCACTGCTAAGACTCAGGAATGTCTTACCTACCTTTAGCCACTTATTCACATTCAGTCCTGGGAGACAATATGTGCTGGACAGAATGGCAATCCAATGTCTATCACTCACTTTACCAGAAATTCAGAAAAAGAGGTATGACACTTATTATTGCTCAGAGGAAAGATGACAACTGGGATAAGTGTTCCCTAAATACTACAGAAAATCACAGAGAAATAACTTTCCCTGAATAAAATGTGTTACCTTTGTGAAATGCAAATACATGCTAGACAACACATAAAAGCAAATATTTCCTATATTGAATAAGTGATGAAATAAGTCTAGTGGAGAATTTTTCATCCTGTGACTTCAAGTATAATTAACTCTTAAATTAGAATATTTATGATAGTTTTTATATGTACTTTAGATGATGTTCATTGGCGATGTAAGCAACTTCATTAGAAATATTCTGTGTTCATTTACAAAATGCTTAAGCATAATGAAAGCATGACATTTTATTAATATTTAAAAAGTGAAATTGAAATCTAGGAAGTAGAGGAGGCTTCTTAGAGATAAAATTCTGTGGAATAATTGGTTCTAATCAATCTCAATTTGTTAATCCGGTAAATCAAAACAAAGAAAAAATTGAAGATAATAGTAATAGTTTTATGTGACTAAGCTAAGTAGGCATTTTCATTGAAATAAGAAACCATATATTTGAAGAATAAACACTATAAGACATTCATGAAACCATGAAATTCAAACATCACGCTTTTCCTAAAATTATAGTCCTTTTCACCTGTAAGAGAGTGTTAATCAGTGAAATGGCAGCACCAAATGAGAGATTACACTTATAACTGAATTTCATGATTAAGAAAGTTTCCTCTGGATCCTGTTAAATGTACAGAGGTAAAGGGATGACACAATATCAGTCATTCAACTAATCTTAGATATAAGACAGTGTTTCAACAATACATTCCTTTTTCTTTTAAGCTTTTCTCCAAATTTATTTTTCTTACTATGGTATAAAGAAATGTCTTAGATTTTTCTCCAATAGTATTAAATGTTGCTCTCCAAATGCTCAAGAGGAAATTGGCTAAATAATTTATGAGACTTTCAAAGACTGAAATATTACTGCTTATATACTTTTAGAAACTATTTATTACATGAGCATCTGCCAATATTAAAAATATTTAAAACAAACATTGCACAATATTTATATAATAATCCACAATACATTTATGGGTTACGTATTTTGGATGTATATCTAGGACTTAAAGGTTTTGACTGCTTGCAATTATCTGAGAGATTGTGAATTGTCTTATGGCATAAGAATGAAACTCAATCTTATTAAAAAGGCAGAATTCATAAGCAAGCTAACACATATTAACTAATTTTACACTATGATTTTCCAGGCTTGTTTAAACCATGCAAAATACATACATGCTTTATTGCCTCTCAACACTGGGCATCTTATAACCACTGTTACGAATGAAATGTTTTGACTAGAAATTATTCTAGTGTCTAAGCAAACTAAATTTTAGATGGAATCTTTTGAACAATTTCCTTAAGCAAGTTCCTTGAGTGGTTATTAGCCAAACCATATATGAGTTTATATTTCCCTGTAAAACAAAAAAATCATTTAAGTCCTTAGTGAATTAAAGTAAGCTAACTTAAATAGAATTATCTTACTAAATTCCATTTAATTTTCTCCTTTTTAAAAAGGTTTAAGCATGCTAAACCTAGAATGATAGGACTTCATGTTTGGAAAATATTGTAAAATGACACCAGAATTGCAAACACTTTTTCTGTAGACATTATATGCCACTCAGCACTTATATTAGAAAGTTAACTGAGGTTGTCTTTTAACTCTTTTAATTGTTTCTTTTGCTGTGCAGAAGCTTTTTAGTTTGATATAATCCCATTTGTTTATTTTTCCTTTGGTTGCCCGTGCTTTTGGGGTCGTATTCATGAAGTCTGTGCCCAGTCCTATTTCCTGAAGTGTTTCTCCTATGTTTTCTTTAAGAAATTTTATTGTATCAGGGTGTATATTTAAATCCTTAATCCATTTTGAGTTGATTTTAGTATACGGTGAGAGGTATGGATCTAGTTTCATTCTCCTGCATATCGATATCCAGTTATCCCAGCACCACTTGCTGAAGAGGCAGTCCCTTCCCCAGTGAATAGGCTTGGTGCCTTTGTCAAAGATCAGATGGCAGTAAGTGTGTGGGTTGATTTCTGGATTCTCTATTCTATTCCATTGGTCAGTGTGTCTGTTTTTATGCCAGTACCATACTGTTTTGGTTATTATAGCTTTGTAGTATAGCTTAAAGTCAGGTACTGTTATGCCTCCAGCTTTATTTTTTTTGCTCAGCATTGCTTTGGCTATTCGTGGTCTTTTATTGTTCCATATAAATGTCTGAATAGTTTTTTCCATTTTTGAGAAAAATGTCTTTGGAATTTTGATGGGGATTGCATTGAATTTGTATATCACTTTGGGTAGTATGGACATTTTCACTATGTTGATTCTTCCAATCCAAGAGCATGGAATATCTTTCCATCTTCTTGTATCCTCTCTAATTTCTCTCAGCAGTGGTTTGTAGTTCTCATTATAGAGATTTTTCACCTCCTTGGTTAACTCAATTCCTAAGTATTTTATTTTTAAAAGAGTTAAAAGACAACCAACAGAGTGGGAGAAAATATTTGCAAAATATACATCTGACAAAGGATTAATATCCAGAATATATAAGGAACTCAAACAACTTTACAAGAAGAAAACAAGCAACCCAATTAAAAAATGGGCAAAAGAGCTAAGGAGGCATTTCTCTAAGGAAGATATCCAAATGGCCAACAGACATATGAAAAAATGCTCAACATCACTCAGCATCCGGGAAATGCAAATCAAAACCACATTGAGATACCATCTAACCCCAGTTAGGATGGCTAAAATCCAAAAGACTATGAACGATAAATGCTGGCGAGGCTGCGGAGAAAAAGGAACTCTCATACATTGTTGGTGGGACTGCAAAATGGTGCAGCCTCTATGGAAAATGGTATGGAGGTTCCTTAAACAATTGCAAATAGATCTACCATACGACCCAGCCATCCCACTGTTGGGAATATACCCAGAGGAATGGAATCATCAAGTCGAAGGTATACCTGTTCCCCAATGTTCATCGCAGCACTCTTTACAATAGCCAAGAGTTGGAACCAGCCCAAATGCCCATCATCAGATGAGTGGATACGGAAAATGTGGTACATCTACACAATGGAATACTACTCAGCTATGAAAACGAATGAAATACTGCCATTTGCAACAACATGGATGGACCTTGAGAGAATTATATTAAGTGAAACAAGTCAGGCACAGAAAGAGAAATACCACATGTTCTCACTTATTGGAGGGAGCTAAAAATTAATATATAAATTCACACACACACATACACACACACACACACACAAACCGGGGGGGGGGAAGAAGATATAACAACCACAATTATTTGAAGTTGATACAACAAGCAAACAGAAAGGACATTGTTGGGGGGGAGGGGGGGAGGGAGAAGGGAGGGAGGTTTTGGTGATGGGGAGCAATAATCAGCTACAATGTATATCGACAAAATAAAATTAAAAAAAAATAAAAAAATAAAATAAAAGATAAAAAAAAAAAAAAAAAGAAAGTTAACTGAGGTACAACATATAGTGCCTAAAGCACAGATATGTCCAAAGGTAAATATTCTTCAAGGCAAGTAACTTTTGCTATTAATAGGTTAAAGTTCTATATTTTTTAATGTTCTCAATATTACTGAATTCCCTTAATCATCAAACACGTAAGTTTGGACCTCAGGTGGTTCACTTTGAGATCCAAAAATTCATTTACCTTAGTAAATGTCAGTTTCCTCTCTTTAAAATAGGAATAACAATTGAACTGATCCCCAAAAGGTATTTAAATGAGTTAACTGCAGGAAAAAGAGTTTGTCATAGTCACCAGAACATTGTCACGATTCAAGAAGTAAATTGGCTACTGTTAGGGTCATCATTATGATCATCATTATTATTTAGAACATTCTTTACAATTACATAATGATTTAATGCTCATCCACAAACATTGAGCTTTGAATAAAGTATATTTGTGTCTTTTCCCATATTAAACTAAATTTTAATTCAAGGTTTATTACATTTCTTGCAATGTAATTAACATTTTCTACATGCTAAAGGAAAAGTGTGTGTTTTGACACCTAAAAGAGAATGTGGGCAGCTGTTCTCAGAAGCTGAGCAGGCTTTATTGCTAAGGTTTGCGGCTAAAAGATGATAAAATGTGTTTTTCTTTGGAAATGCATATTTCTCTAGTCTTTGAAAAAGGAAAGTACAATCAAACCTTATTTAAAAGTTCATTTTCATGAGAGAAAAAAAGTAAAATTGCAGACTCTCACCTCATTATTGTTGAAAAGAGAAAACTCATAAACATGACATTTAATTCAGTGTAATGAAATTGGAAGGGATCATGTCTTCAGGACTAAGAAAAGTCACCAGGATATATACAAAAGATGGAGTACTTCCATTAAGTCTATTTGTTTCAATAAGAGGAGATTATACAGTGACCTTTTCTTTAGCTGCCTTGGTTTCTCCATTTTTAATCATTATGTAAGTTTTGGTAGAAATCCTTGCTGACACTTTGCTCCTCAGGGGGCAATTAAGAGAGTAGTGAATTCACTGGAAACTGCAAATCATTTTACTTTACTACCTAAAATGACAGGGGAGAGGCCCACATACTTGGACTGTCAAAGCACTCTTCCCATGTTAAATAACACAAAATTGCTTAAGTTGTGCCTTAGAAAAATTGCATATCCCAAAGAAAACTATAAAATATACATCACAAATAGGACAGTCACAATTAATGCTATATTACACAAAATATAGAGCTATAGTCCTATATTTATCATTTTCCATGTTTGTATAAATAGATTTATTCCTGGAAAATCTGCTATTTTGTTTTTGCCTACTTTCCTCTTTCCATTTTATATTTCAAATATATGTTATATTTCTAAGAAACATGCTTTCATAGCTGGAAAAAAAACTGTAACTGTGCTAATGTTTTTACTCAAAGTGATTTAATATAAGCTAAACAATTAAATATTTGTATATATTTTAGAAAAACTATATGTCAGAGTAAAATGTAATATTAAAAGTTTTTATCTCTTTATTTCCTTTTTTAAATTCAGCCATTTTTATTGGATATTTTTATACAATTTTGTGTTTCAGAAACATTTATAACAACTTGAAATGAACAACTTTGTGCTAAAACTAAATACACATACCTGATTTTACACTTTAGCAACAATTTCTAACAATATGAGACTTTTGACCATCTTTGCCATATTGCTAACACTAGTTTGCACCACCATGAGCAGTATGTGAATATGCCTTTATTATTTTTTTAATTATATATATTTAAGGTGTGAAACATGATGTTTCAATACACACATATATAGTGAAATGATTAATACATCAAGCAAACTAACAAATTCGTCACCTCACATAGTTACCTTTTTCTGTGTGCATGTGTATGGTAAAATCTTCTCTCATAGCAAATTTCCAGTATACAATACAATATATTAAACTATAGTTCTCATTTTGTACGTTAAGATCTCTAGACTTATTTATCCTATATAACTGAATCTTTGTACCCTTTGACCTAAATCTCTCCATTCTGAACCCCTCTCTCCCCACCCCTGTTAATCACTGCTTTATTCTGTGTCTCTATGCATTCAGCTGTTTATTTGGATTTCGCAAACATTCATATGAGTAAGTGACATCATATATATTATGCATTTTATATATATACTTATATATCACATTTTCTTTACATGTGTATAAAGCATAAATAAAATATATTACATTTTATATAATAGTATATATAATATATACTCATATATATATGTATTATATAAAAATATATAACGTTTTCTTTATATATAAAGTATTTATAACAGTATATAATATATACTAATATTTGTATATATAACATGTATTTTATACATGACATAAGTAATAATAACAATACATAATATGATATATATATATCACATTTTCTTTATCCATTCATCTGTGGATGGACACCTAAGTTGTTTAAATATCTTGGCTATTGTGAATAATGCTGCAATGAACATGGGAGTTCAGATATCTCTTTGAGATAATGACTTCTTCTCTTTTCATATATACCAGAACTGTAATTGCTGGATTAAATGTAATTTAATTTTTAATTTTTTGATAAATCTCCATACTGTTTTCCATTATGGTTGTACCGATTACATTCCTACCAACAGTGTACAATTGTTCCCTTTTCTCCACATCCTTGCCAATGCTTGTTATCTCTTGCTTTTTTATATAAATGTTTATTACCCAGGATATGTACCACTAGCTTCTGTAACAAACAACCCCCCAGATCTTAGCAGCTTAAAACATCAAAGGTTTATTTTTGTCTTATATCAATGCCCAGTGAACTATAACAATTGGTATTTTATCCATCCTGTGGTTTCTTTGTTACTTAGATTCCCATATTTTTCCACTAGTTCCTCTGAAAGAAGCAGGGGGCAGGGGAATGATTGTACAATGAGTAGATTTAGAGGTCAGGTCTGGGGGTTGCACACATCCTTTCTCCATATATTCCACTATTCAAGAATCAGATCCCTAGTTCCACTTAATCATCAGGATGACATATAAAGTTTTCAAAAATTTTCCCAGGAAGAGTATAAACAACACTCATTACTGGGAGCTAAGAATGAATGAATGAATGGAAGAAAGAAGAGAAAGAAATGAACAACCACAATAATAAGTTGAATTTTCAGAAAGAGAGAACAGATCTACTGTCACTAGGGTTTGGAAAGGGGGAGGGAGAGAGAGTTTAGGGAGAAATTGGGTAAGGGACACAAAGAACACAAAGAATAACTACAATTTGTAATGATGAACATGCTAGCTAATAATACTTATTTGATCATCACACATTGTACACAAATACTGATAGTCAACTCTGTACTGCATAAATACATATAATCAAATATGGTTCACATTATGATTCATAAATGACATTATCAAATAAAAAAAAAGGGAAAAAATACAAAAGAGAAAGAAGAAGTCTCAGTGGCTGACAAAAAACAGTTATATTTTCTTACTCACAGATGGTTACATACTAATTGCATGTACTAGAGTAAAGGGCCATTTCTTCTCTGGAGGAAAGGGTTCTTATGGAAAAGACAAAGATGCCCACTCTCACCACTCCTATTCGACATAACATTGGAAGTATTTGCCAGAGCAATTAGGCAAGAGAAAGAAATAAAGGGTGACCAAATTGGAAAATATGAAGCCAGATTATCACTGTTGATAGATGACATGATTCTATATAGAGAAGAACTCGTAATCTCTACTGAAAAACTCTTAGAGCTCATAAATGAATTTGGTACTGTTGCAGGATACAAAATTAATACAAAAAATCAATAGTGTTCTTATACACTGACAACAAACAAGCAGAAAAAGAAATCAAGAAAGCAAGCCCATTTACAATAGCTGCCAAAAGAATAAAATATCTAGGAATAAATTCAACCAAAGAGGTGAAAGATCCCTACAATGACAAGTACAAAACACTGCAGAAAGATATTAAAGAGCACACAAAAAGATGGAAAAACCTTCCATGTTCAAGGATTGGAAGAATTAAGTTGTGAAAAATGTCCATACTACCCAAATTGGTCTATAGATTCAATGCATTCCCCATCAAAATGCCAACAACATTCTTCAAAGAACTAGAAAAAAAAAATCCTAAAATTCATGTGGAACAACAAAAGACCCCAAATAGCCAAAGCAATCCTGAGTAAAAATAAATAAATAGATAAAACTGGAGGCTTACAAATTTATTTCACTAGGCTAGATGTTTCCTTTGAATTCGCAGCTTGTATATACAATTGCCTATTGACACAGTCACTTGTCTGTCCAATCTCATTTAACAGGCAGTACATTCTATTGGAAACTTGACTCTACTTCTTCCTTAACATCCCACCTCCATCAGCCTGTCTTTCGTTACCTTTAAGATATAACCAGAAACTGAGCACTTTCAGTGAAATCTTTCAAACCCTGTCCACTATCATCTCTTTACTAGCTGGTAGAAATAACTTCCAACTGTTCCTTTTCATATTTCACAATTTCAGTTTATTTACAAAGATCCAGAGTGGTCCTGTAAAAAACTAAGTTATCCCTGTCACTTTTCTAAATGAAGCCCTACAATACCTTTTCATCTAATTAAGAGTGAAAGTCAAATTCCATAAATTGATCTACAAAATTCCACTTGACCTGCCTCAGACAATTCTGCTCTGATCTCTGACTTCACCTCCTATTCCTCTCTCTTTTGCCCTCAGTTTCATCCACATTGTGCTGGGTTCATGTTGTGCTTCTGACATGACTGTTCTTACTGCAGTCTTTCTGCGTCACTCCCTCACCTCCATCCAGCCCTTAATCTTGTGCTGCTATCTCAATGTGGTCTTTTTTGACTCATCTATTTAATATTTAATAGTGCAGCTCCAAAATCCTGTCATGCATGTCTCAGCTCCCTTCTCTGTTTCTTATCTCCAAACTTACCATTACTAGTTTTTAGTTCTTTTTTTTCACACTTGAAATTTTGTCAAATGCTTTGTCTGCATTCATTGAGATAATCATATATTTTTTTGTCCTTGCATTTGTTAATGTGGTGTATCACATGTTGAATGATTTTTCCTATGTTGAATGATCCTTGAATCTCTGGAACAAATCATATTTGATCATGGTGTAAATAATCTTTTTGATGTACTATTGTATTCTGTTTGCTAATGTCTTGTTGAGGATTTTTGCCTCCATGTACAACAATAATACTGACCTGTAGCTTTCTTTTTTTGTTGAGTCTTTTTTTCTGATTTTTCTATCAGGGTGATGCTGGCCTAAGAGATGAGTTTGGGAGAATGTCCTCTCTTTCAATTTTTTTGGAATAGGTTGAAGAGAACTGGTGTTAACTTCTCTTTAAGAGTTTGGTAGAATTCAGCAGAAAAGCCATGTGTTCCTGGGATTTTATTTATGGGGAGACTGATAATTATTGCTTCAATCTCATTGCTCTTTGTTGGTTTGTTCAGGTTTTCTATTTCTTCTTTGTTCAGTCTTGGTAGATTGTGTGAGTCCAGAAACTTATCCATTTTCTCCAGATTTTCAAATTTGTTGGCATATAGTTGTTCATAATAGTCTCAACTGATTCTTTGTATTTCTGTGGTATCAGTTGTAATGTCTCCTTTTTCATTTCTGATTTTTGTTTTTTGGATCTTTTCTTTTTTTAGTTGGTCTTATCAATGGCTTCCCTATTTTGTTTATCCTCTCAAAAAATGAAGTTTTTGTTTCATTGATTTTTTATATTGTTCTTTTCATCTCTACTTCATTTAGTTCTGTTCTGATCTTAATTATTTCTTTCCATTTACTAGTTTTGGGTTTAGATTGTTCTTGTTTTTCTAGTTCATTGAAATTTAGCATTAGGTTGTTTATTTGAAGTCCTTCTATTCCTTTGATGTGAGAACTTATTTCTGTCTTCCAATAAAAATATTATATGGCCCTGCCTATTTCCAAGTGTTCTCCCATGATAGAGGAATACTACTCTGCTGCCAATATGGCCCTGTGGTTTTCCTAGTCTGGTTTAAGAGAAAAAGATATATGATTTACAGATGTGTTTCAAAAAGTCCATGGAAAAATACAATTCAAAGATAATATAAACCTTTCTGTGAACTTTTAAAAATACTCTGGCATATAAGTATACACAATAAAAGCAATAACATGTATTCACAATTATAATTTTTTTTCCTTTCCATAAGAACCCTTTCCTCCAGAGAAGAAATGTCCCCTTAATCTAGTAATGCAGTTAATATGTAACCACTTGTGAGCAAGAAAATATAACTTTGTTTTTGTCAGCCACTGAGATTTCTTCTTTCTCTCTCTCTCTTTTTTTTTTTCTTATTTGTTCATGTTGTTTATGAATCACAATCTGCCAAAGCAGGCTAATATATTTAAAACAACCTATATTTTGATTACTTTTTGAATTGTCTGCCTCTGCATGATTGCAACAATTTTATGGATTTTGTACTCTGATTTATTCCCAATGCATAGAGAGTGGATATTATAAAGTGACCTCTACCTCAATACATACCCATTTACATAATAAATATCTAGGCTGGAGTTTCTCTCCATTTATATTGGGAAGGGACTTAACATCAGAACAACTGACGTGACCTTGAAATTAATTGGAGCCCAAATTCACTAGACAATATAGTTAAATTTTATGTACTATTTTTTCAAAAGTCTAATTCTCAGGTGGCTTTCAACCATTTTTGTAGTTAAATTAGTTCATTATAATTTTTATTTTCTATTACTTGCACGTTAAGGAAGAACAGCTAAAACTTAAACGGATTTAACCCAATTTCTGATTCATAAAAACTTTTTATTATAATTGGCAAGTTAGATTTAACTCTCTAAACTATAAAATGAGTGGTTACTCTGCATCAGTACATTTCAAAATTTTTAAAAATAGTAGAACCTTTTACCCCGCCCCCAAAATCATTCGTGAATGACAAATTTATAAAATGAAGAGAGAGATTTATAGTTTTTTTTCCATTTATTATTCCACAATTCCCTTGAGAGGAGACTGTCATTTATGAAACTTGAGAAACTAGAATAGATTTCTAAGATCCCCTTGTATTATAACCTTCTGCAATTCCATGAGATTATGCTTCTTCAGAAAATCATTATACTTTCATTGCTAAGGACTGCTATTGAAAACTGGTTATTATTTCCAAATTGCTGAAATAAATAATAATCCTTTCAGATTTCTTGCTGTTCTGTGAGAATAATTACCTTCTTGTAATTGTATGAAAGTTATTGATGTTCTCAAATATCTAGGTATTCTGCAAAAATCTAGAGTTCTAGGAAATCATCCTTTGAACTTTTCATCTTATAAAGTATTTCAATATTGCATACGATGAGAAAAACAACATCTTATAAATGCTGCTATGAATATTACATGAAGCGTGACATGTTTTCATACATGTTTTATAAATATAAAGAGAGGAGAGTCAGCTCTTTGCAGGCTCTCGGATGTGGTAATCATGCTGAACCACTTGGACACCCCCTTTGTAGTTTCTTTCCTTAGGATGTAAGCAATTTTTGACCTCTTGAGGTTTCTTATGATTCCACAGATTTCTCATAGATATATGTTTTAAATAAATAATGGTGGCCAATATTAAAAAGTCACAAATATGCATCTCTGATTGGAAGATAGATCACATAACTTAATATCCCTGAAAAAATGATGAGATCAAAAAGAAAATGGATTTGAATGCTGCACGGAAAATCCCACAGTAAAACAACCCCAGTACAACCTAAACTGTTATTTTCAAAATCAAGTGCTAGGAACAGTTCAAGAGGAAAGAAGAATCAGTAGAGGGGCAGAGAAGTTATCACACAATTTCTTACTTTCTGAAATAAAATTGTTCATAATTAATTTAGTGTTTTATTTTTTGCTCCACTCTCTTGAATTTAAGCTAGGTGAGAGTCTCCACCACACTGATGAGTATTATACCCTCAGTTTATAAAACAATAAATTCTTATTGAGAAGATGTATGATCAATTGAAGAGAAGAGCTCCGTGGAGGATTGAATTAGCAGTGACTAAGCTAGTTATGACCATTCTCAGAAATGTAAACCTAACCTTCAAAATATATTGAAAAAAATGCTGTAAAATTCAGAGATATAATTAAATTTCTTTCAAAACAATTTTAATTGCTTTGTGAAGAGAACATTTTTTGCTTCTTTTAAAGAAAAACTAAAAGAATCTTAAACAAATGTATACAACATGGCTCAGTTTGGTGGCATAAGTTGGTAAATTTTCCTAAAAGTAATGTAAATGACAAAGAAGTGAAAGAAAATTACTCAAAAATTAAAAGGTGGTGCTAAAATATAGTTAACCTACTGAAGGTTAAAAAATGCCAAAGCCCATATAACAGTATACAAGTAAAAATTTAAATACAAAATTAATTCATTGGTGAAAATAGATATAATGAGGAAGATAATTTGTATTACTGTGAAATTTATTGGGCAGTAGACTGAGCTCCTTAGGGAACGGATGTCAATTTTGTACTCTGAATCATTTAAAAACTGAGTGAGTTGAACACTTAAGAATTCCCTAAAGGGAACTTTTCTTTATTAAGAACAGCATTGAACAGATGAACTAATATAACTTCTACTTATAATGTTTCTTATGTTATCAATCTTTGACTAAAAAATGTACATAAACCTAATAGTCTCCTTATAGCTACAGGAGTACCTAGAATATATTAGTGGACAAATTGGTGTTTCCAATTAAAGCACAGATTAAATATTACATAAAATATTAAATTTCAGAGTAAAGTAAAATATAATCTCTATGTTGTGGTTGAAAGATATTATTTATGTGAGTGGTACTATTAACCATTTTGGTCAGAATTTTATTTTTCTTGAATGACATAACTATTTTTGTTAAATAATTGTATTTTAGTTTGATTATTAAAAGTAGCAAAATTAACATTACAAGAAAAGATAATGTCCAAATTCATATTTAACCTGTTAGCTTCAATTGTTCTTAAAATAGAGATGATGTGTCACTGTCATCACAAATCAGAGATTTTCTGTTAGGTAAGTGAAAATATTTCAGAATTACTAGAAAGTGCAATGTTTTGGAAATGGTTCAAAAGTTGGAGTCCAAAATTTTTGGTTCAAATAATAGTTCACACAATTTCTAGTTATATAGTATAAAGCAGATTATTGCCTTCTAAACTTATGTTTTCTGTTTGGTAAAGAAAATAAAAAGATAATGTTTTCATGTACGATATGAGGATTAAAGCCATACCTTAAAAAATAAAAATATAACATGAGAAATACATAAATAATAAAAAGTAAGTAAAACATGGGAAATACCTAAAAAATGCTGGGTTATTGACAAAATAACACTAAATTTAAGTTTGTGGTCTGAAACATTCATGTGAAGAAAAGTGATTAACAGCAATCAAAACTCATTAATAGGTAATGTCTTATTATCAAGAATTCATTCCCATTTGGTACACAAAGCCTGAAAGTAAAATAATAAAAATGGGCAGGGTGCCTACCAAAGACAAACTTCATTAATTCAGACTTTCTTCCAATCTCCAGGCTGCTGTTTATTAAGATATTTTAGTTTAAAGGGAATACATATGCTATTTCAGTTTATCTTTAAGGAATCAAACTGAGGCAAAGCTAAAGAGCATACTTTGACTTTTTTAAAAATTATATTTTTATTCTAATAAGTGTTTTTGTTCATTTACTCTTTCTGAAATTTAGAGCTAAGAAATTATAGAATATTGTACATTTTATTTTTTGATGAATTAACTAATTTGTGTAGTCTAAAAATGTACAAAACATGTTTCCACTAAAAATAAATGTCTATATTTAACATGTAGATAAATATAGACACATGTACAAATAGTTACATTGAAGCACAATTTTGATGAATGTGTTGCTTGCTTTTAGTTAGCTCAAAGGAATTCAATTCTATAATTAGCATTAGCAGTATTTCTTAAATTTAATAAAATGTCAATTCATTAATTTTAATATATCTTATTTTCCATAAAACATTAGCCAGTCAAATTCAACTATGTATAACAGGTTAATATATCATGATCAAGTGGAGTTTATCCCAAGAATGTGAAAATGCTTTAACATTAATTCATTAAAAATAAGTCAATGTTATTTACCATATTAGTAAAATTAAGAAATAATTTATGATCATCTCAGTAAATGGAAATTAAAGCATTAACAAAGTCTAAAATTCACTTATGATATAAGCTTTCAGTAAATTAGGAATAGAATGGAACTTCCTCAACCTGAAAAATAGCATTTTATATACTTACTGATACCATCATACATCATCTTTAACAATGAAATATAATAATTTTCCTCCTGAGATCAAGAAAAAGAACAGGATGTCCTCGCTTGTCACTCTTGTTCAACATCACATTGCAGAATCTAGTAACGCAATAATGTAAGAAAAAGAAATAAAAAACATGGGAAAAAGAAATACAATGTTCAGCAAAGAGTATAATTTTCTTTATTTAAAGACAGTGATTATTGATATAGAAAATGCAAACAATTTACAATCATGCTACTAGAAATAATGAGTTCAGAAATGTTGCATAGTTTAAGTTCAATAAACATCTTGCCATATATTGTCAATGAACAGTCTTAATTTTAATAAAGTATAAATAAATTAAATTTAAATTTAATATAAGTATGGTTTCAATACAGTACCATTTACAATAGCTTAAACAATCAAGATATATTTAAATACAAATGTAAAGAGAATATATTGTAATATGCTGAAAACTTTTCCACATTGATGAAAAAAATATCCTAATAAATTAATAGATATGGGCCCTCATGTCATAGCAGAATTCATGTGGTTAATAAATCGATTTTTCCCAAATTGTTCCATCGACTAAATAAACACAACCTTTATGGGAATTCCATCAGGATTTTGTTGAACTGAACAAGCTGATCCTAAAATTTGTACTAGAATGTAGAACAAGAGTAGCTCAAACAATATTAAAAAGAACAGAGTTAAAGAAAAAATACTACCTATTATCAAGAGTACAATAAATCTAAGTGATATGCAGATATTGTCAATGAAACAGAAAAGTCAATGGAATGGAACATGCCTAGAAATAGACTCAGACATATAAGGTCAATTAACTTTCAACAAAGCTGCAAAGGCATTTAATCAGCATTGTAAAGTGATTTGAAACAGTGCTGGAACAACTAGACAGCTTTATGAAAAATAAAACCTGGACAATATGTTACATACTCTTTAATACTTAGCTCATATTGGAACATGGACTTAATTTTAAATTGCAATATTATATTTCATTTCCATATATCTATTGATCAAATGTATGTCTTTTTTGAAGAAATGTATGTTCTAGTCTTTTGTCCATTCTTAAAACAGGTTAATATTATTATTATTATTATCACTTTTGCTTTTAAGTTGTATGAGTTCCTTATGTATCTGTAAATTAACCCCTTTCAGATGTGTGGCTTGCAAATATTTTCTTTGTTTCAGTAGGTTTCATTTTCATTCTGTTGTTTACTTTGTTGTATAGAAGCTTTTTGGTTTGTCTATTTTTGCTTTTGTTTCCCATGCTTTTGATGTCATATCCAAGAAATCATTACCAATGCCAATGGTGAGGAGCTTTTCCCCTATGTTTTCTTTTTTCTTTTAATTTTTTAATTGATTATACATAATCATAGGGCAAGAGCTGACGATCAGCACCTGTGCCAAAGATATGGTAAGAAAATCAGTGCTATCAGCATGCCCACCACCTCAAATTGCAATTTTTCTCTGTGTCCCCCACCCAACCTTTTTTCAATAACCTTCTCCCTTCCCCCCACTGCCCTGCCCTGGCAACCCTAGGTCTGTTCTCTCCCTCTGTAAGTTCAACACACCATGGTGTTCTTTATTTCCTTTTTTCTCTCTTAGCTCCAATTTATGAGTGAGAACACACAATATTTTCCCTCTGTGCCAGAATTATTTCACTTCACATAATGTTCTCCAAACTCATTCATGTTGCTACCAGGATAGTATTCCATTTTATATGTATACCACAATTTCCTTAACCACTTGTCTGGTGATGAACATTTAGGTTAGTTCCATATCTTGACTATCATAAACAGAGCTGCAATAAACATGGGAGTGGAGGTATACCTTCAACATGATGATTTCTATTCCTTTGGGTACATACCCAGCAGTGAGAGTGCCAGATCATATGGCCTTTCTATCTGCAGTCATTTGAAAACCTCCAGCCTGTTTTCCATAACAGAGGTACTGATTTACAGTCCCACCAACAGTGTAGAGGAGTTCCCCTTTTCTGCATCCTTGTGATTATTTGTTATTCTCTGTCTTTTTGATAGTAGCCAGTCTAACTGGGGTGAGATGCTACATCAATGTGGTTTTGATTTGCATTTCTCTGATGATGAGTTATGTTGAGCATGTTTTCATGTACCTGTTGGCCATATGTATGTCTTTTTTAAAGAAATGTTTATTCAGATACTTTGCCCACTTTTTAATCACATTATATGCTTTTCTCCTGTTAGGTTGTGTGAGTTCTTTGTATATTATGGACATTAATCCCCGTCAGGTGTATACTTCGCATATATTTTCTCCTATTCTGTAGATTGTCTTTTCACTCTGTTGATTGTTTTCTTTGCTGTGTAGAGATTTTTGTTATGATACAATTTCATTTGTTTATTTATTTATTTTTATTTTTTGCTTGTGCTTTTTGGGTCATATTCATAAAGTCTTTGCCCAGTCCTATACCCTAAAGTGTATTCCCTATGTTTTCTTCTGAGAGTTTTATAGTTTCCAGTCTTATACTTTTTAATCCATTTTGAGTTGATTTTGGTATACGGTGAGAGGTATGTGTTTAGTTTAATTCTGTACATAGATATCCAGTTTTTCCAGCACCATTTACTGAAGAGGCTGTCCTTTCCCTAATGATTTTTCTTATGCTTTTGTTGAAGATCAGTTGGCTGTAAGTACATGAGTTGATTTCTGTGTTGTTTATTCTGTTCCATTGGTCCATGTGTCTGTTTTTATGCCAGTACCATGCTGTTTTGATTAATATAGCCTTGTATTATAGTTTGAATTCAAGTAGTGTAATGCCTCTGGTTTTATTTATTTATGTATTTTTTGTTCAGGATCATTTTGGCTGTTTGCGGTCTTTTGTTGTTCCATACGAATTTTAGGATTTTTAAAAAAATTTCTGTGAGGAATGTCATTGGAATTTTGATGGGGATTGCATTGAATAGGTAGATCAATTTGGGTAATGTCGGCATTTTAACACTATTAATTCTTCCAATCCACAAACTTGGAATGCCTTTCCATTTTTTTGTTTCCTCTTTAATTTATTTTAGCCGTGTTTTGTAGTACTCATTGTAAAGATCTTATATCTCTTTGGTTAAATTTATTAATACACATTTTATTCTTTTGGTAGTAATTTCTTTTTCTGCTTGTTTGTTGTTGGTATATAAGAATGCTACTGATTTTTGAGTATTGATTTTGTATCCTGCAATTTTACTTAATTCTTTTTTCAGCTCTAAGAGTTTTTTGTAGAGATTATTGGTTTCTCTCTATATAGGATCATGTCCTCTGAGAACATTGATGTCTTGACTTTGTCTTTTCCAATCGAGATAACTTTTATTTCTTTCCTTTGCATGATTGCTCTGGCTAGTACTTCCAATACCCTGATAAATAGGAGTGGTGAGAGTAAGTAGGCATACTTGTCTTGCTTCTGTTCTTAAAGGAAAAGCTTTCAGCTTTTTCCCATTCAGGATGATGTTGGTAGTGAGTTGCCATATGTGGCTTTTACTGTGTTTAGATACTTTCCTTCTATACCTGATTTGTTGAGAGCCTTTACTATGAAGCAACGATGAATTCTGTCAATTGCCTTTTCTGCATTTTTGGAGATAATCATATGGGTTTTGTCCTTGATTTTGTTGATGTGATGTATTACATTTACTGATTTCCATATGTTGAACTGTCCTTGTATCCCTGGGATGAATACTACTTGATCATGTTGTATAATCTTTTTGATGTGCTGTTGTATTCTGCTTGCTAATATGTTATTGAGTATTTTTGCAACTCTGTTCATTAAGGATATTGGCTGATAGCTTTCTTGTTTTTGTTGTATCTTTGTCTCAGTATATTTTAAATACTTTAGAAAAGAATCAGTAGACTTGAAGAGAGGCCAATTCAAGTGTGCAATCTGTAGTAAACACACATACAAGAGGGAAAGAACAAAATAAATAAAACACATACACAAATAGAACAGAGCATCCAAGAGCTGGGAACAACATCAAACGCTATGACTTACATCTAACTTAAAGCCTAGAAATTCAAGACAGAAAATTGGGCAGACATGTATGTGAAGGATAATAGACAAGAATTATCTGAATGAAAGGCACCAAGTCACACACCTAACAATCTCAGAAAACAGCCATCAGTATAATTAAAACCAAAGTCTTGAAGACAATCAGAGAGAACAAGAAACACTGCATGTAGAGAAACAAAGATATGAATTAGAGCATATACTTCATCAGAAACAAAGCATTACAAACCTTATATACCATTAATAATTAATGGTAAATTAATAACATAATTAATTAATAATGTTAGCCAAGCATGATAAAAATCTAAGATACCTGTTATGAGTTCAGAAATAACATTATTAATTACTTAAGAATGGGGCTATAAATTCTTATTTCTCAGACATAAGTATTTTTGAATAGAATTCAAATAACATAAGATGGGCTGACATATCAGAATCTGATTTAAAGTACTGTAGGAACTTGCACACATTTCACTTTGAAAATTGTCATAAGCTATATCTTCGGGTAAAATACTTCAGAAAACATCTTTATTTAGTTTTTTTTTAGTCTGTACTTCATGTCCACTTTGAGATGTTCATGCTCTCGATTAAATCTACTATATGTATTTTCCTTCAAAAATATAAACTTTTAGATTAAAAAATCTTATTGACTTATAATTTATATACAGAACTGTACACATATAAACTATATCATTTGATAAGTTTTGAAAAATATATACACCCAAATGCATGTCAATTAATACAGAGAAAATTTCTTATTTTTTTCCGCTTGAGATTTATATTGATTGCTCTAGAATTTTGTGTAAATGCAATTGTATAGTAGTATTTTTTATGGGTTCTGCCACTCAGCATATGTTTTTGTGATAAATCCATAGTGCTGTGTCCATTTCTTTTCATTGCTGAGTATTTATAGTCAGTATTTACTCAGTAGTATATTCTCTAAATATATTACACTTTATCTAAAAGTGTAATTTTTATGTATAGTGTAAGGTAGGAGTGTAGATTTTTTTTTCTCCTATGTGGTTATCCAGTTGTTCAAGTACCATTTGCAAAAAACCTATTCTTTCTTCCATCAAATTACCTTGGTACTCTTGTCAAAAATCTGTTGGCCATATCTGTGCAGTTGGTTTTCTGGATTCTCTATTCTGCATGTTCCATAACCATATTGCCTTGATCACTGAAGCTGTTCATGAAGACTTAAAATCAGGTATTGTATGTTCTCCAAGTTTTATCACCTTTTTCAAAATTGATTTATCTACTCTAGGCCCTTTCTAATTCCATAGATATTTTAGAATCAGCTTGTAATTTTCTGAAAAAAAATACTTTGATATTTCAATTGTGATTGATTTTAAAAAATCTCTTTAGGGAGAATGGATGTTGAATATTTAGCCTTCGAATCTACTAACATGATATGCTCTTTTGTTCATTTAAGTCTTAAATTTATCAAGCTGTGTTTTATGGTTTTCAGTGTATCATATAAATCTTCATTTAATTTATAACAAATATTGTATGTTCTTGATGCTATTGTAAATTGTATTTTTATGTGAATTTCCAATTTTTGAAGCTGGTTTACTTGTATAATAAATATGTGTCCTTCAATTATGTTAAATTTATTTATAAATTCTAGGAGCTATTGATGATCATTTGGGATCTTCTGTGTATGTGATTTAATTTGTGCATATAAAGACAGTTTTATATCTTTCATTTCAATTTTTATGTGACTGATTTTATTTTCCTTGTCTAGAGCACTGGCTAGAATCTTCTACACAATATTTAAGAAAAGTGGTGAGCTCTGGCAACCTTTCCTGCTTCCAATCTGATGGTGGGGGGAGATCAGGAAAGAATTCGTCTTTAACAATTAACATAATGTTAGCTATAGTTTCTGATGTTTGTTTTTTAGTCATTCTTAGCTGTTGAAATTTGCTAAATGCTTGCTGTGCATTTACTGAGATGATTATGCAATTTTCTTCATTACCTTGCCAATGTTATTAATTGCACTTACTGGGTTTTGAATGTTGAAATATTCTTGCATTTTTAAGCTTCACTTGGACATGATGTATTATTCTTAATACATAACTGAGTTCCACTTTTTAAGGACATTTGTGTCAATGTTCTCGAGGGGTAGTATTTTCTGTTATTTCCTTTCTTGTTAATGTCTTTATTTTTACTTGCAGTTTTGCTCTCAATATTTTAGTAAGCTTATAAAGTAAGTTGGGAAGAATTTGCTCCTACCTTCTGAAAGAGCTTATGTAAGATTTTACATATTTTTTTAAATGTTGAATAGAACAAACCAGTAAAACCATTTTCTCCAGGAGGTTTTTTGGGGGGAGAGAGGAGGAGGAATATTTTGTTTATAAATGTAATTACTCTAATAAAAGAAAGCTGCTCATATTTGCTATATGTTCTTGAGTCGAATTTGTTAAATTATATATTTTAAAAAGTTTGTACACTTCATTAAAGTTGACAAATTCATTGACATGGAGTTAGTCATAATATTTTGCCATAATTTTATGAATGTTTACAAAATTGATATATCTCCCCCCCCCACACTTTTTTTTCTAATATTGGCTTATTTTATCTCTTTTTACCTTGAGTATTTTATTTAAGACATTTGATTTTAATATTTTCAAAGAATTATTGTTTGGCATTATTGATTTCTCTACTTTTGGTCTGTTTTTCTGTTTCATATTTTTTGTTATCTTTGTTAATTCTTGCTTTTTGTGTATGTGTGTGTGTGGCTGGCCAGTAAGGTGATCTGAATCCTTGACCTTGGTTTATTTTTGCCTTCTAACTTTAGGTTTGATTGGTTTTTATCTATAATCTCAATATAAAAAGTTGGATAATTCATTTTAAGGCTCCTTTTCATCTGAATATGTGTTGCAAGCCTTAAATTTCTTTCAAAGCACTGGTATTACCTGTATTTCACAAATTTTGATAGTGTTTTTTTTTTAATCACTCATTAAAAAGTATTTTCTAAATTTTTGTAATTTTTTTTTTCATTTGGCCATATGGACTATTTAAAACATTATAGTCTGACATCTATAAGTATACATGTAATTTTATAAATAAGTCCTAGTAATACTACTTCTGTTAATTTATAGTTAGTAAAACAGACTGAAGATATTTGTAAGGTTTCTGTTGAACTTCACTGACAAAGTTTTTGCACAGGTTATCTTGTTGGTTCTTCACTATAAGATTGTCAGGTTTTCATTAATATTTTTCCCACATTGCAGGTCATGCAACTGAGACTCAGAAAGAATAAACACCTTGTGTCAGAGCTGTTGAACAATACAAGTGTAGAAATAAAATTGATTCCAGTTTCTTTATCCTATTTTTAAATTTCAATTCACAATCATTTCATATAGAGATTTTCCCTTAAAATTTATTTCCAGTTTTACAGGACAGACTTGCGATAAAAGAAACCCCTTCTACACCAGAGGTGGTGAAAAACATTCCAGGCTTATTTACGTAAATTTATAAAATTTCTTTCTTTGTAGAAACAACTGTCCTTCACTTAACATCTGAGTGACTAAATAATCAATAGCAAATTCTTGAGCCTAACTGTAAATATAATCTGAGCATAATACAAATTTCGATTTGCTATTCATCGATTGCCTGATATGATTGACATAAAACCTCTTCCAAAAGTTGCTGTTAACTCAGATTTGCAATAAAGTATGACAATAATCACAGGTTCAAACAGGTCATGTTTTTAATTTCCCAATGATCCATTCTCTTCAACACTCTTGTCCTCCGTTTTAATGTTTAAAAGGAAGCATATAATGACAATTTCCTTTCAGTGACAGCCCGTAACTCCACATGAGGGCACGAAGGTGTGTGCTGCCTTATTTAAAAAACTATTGATCTAATACATTTCAATTCTGCCAGCAACATTTCCCTTAAGGCTATCCTAAAAATAGAGAAAACCTGACCCAGTGCTAATGTGCTATTCTATTTACAGTGAGTGACTTTTTGTTTGGTTGATTGATTTGACTGAGGGAACACAAGGGAAGCCTGTTTACACTTGTTATGAAGAGAGGGAATGAAGGGTATCACAAACCCACAGAGGGACAGCCCTGTGGTGTCTCTGAAAAGATATACAGAGAGGAAAAAGATGTTTTCCTCTTTTTGTCTGCATATCAGTACAGAGATGTATGCCGTTAAATAACCCAAGCTGCTCAAATTTAAAGGGGCATCGTGGAGTACAGTCCTTGGTAGTCATGAGACCACACAGCTCTGAAGGAGTAAAAGAGTTTTAGTTTGTGATTTTTTTTTACTGTAAAAAATTTTTCAACATAGTAAAGAGAATATATAATAGAGAATAATTTTTCTCTTATTTTTAGTTGAGAGTTATAGATTACTCATTCCTCAATGTGAAAGAATTAAACAAATGTATGTATGTTATTAAGTGCTCATATATCAAGTCTGTTTTATAGTAGTTTACGTAGAATATAAAACAGACTCGATGACGTGAGCATCTAATAACAACATATTTTTGATTAAGTTCTCTTCCTCCAACCGTCATACACTCAAAAGGGGAGACAAACAATTGTTCTCATTGTCACCTCATCACCCCACATGCCAAGATGCTGAGGAAAACTTTCCTTCCAAACACACACATTACTCCATGTACAAGAAAGTCTAGTGGATAAAGCTCTTTTAACTTTTACATCATGTGGAAATTGCCGGCAAAAAATATCTTTAAAAATATGTTGTTGTCCATAAACTTACATAGTGTGTGATTTTGTAAATAGTGTTGAATATATTACAGATGAAATGTAGATCATATTATTGTTTAGTCCACTTGAAAGAAAATGACAAGAAGTTACCGTAGGGTCTGTAAATGACCTAAAATTAAAATTAAGATTTAGCAAATGCATGGGTATGCTTTAATCAGATTCTGTAGTGAAAATGGTGGAAAACAATTGTTCTAGGGTGTTTTAAGATGAATAACAATTAACTTTTTTTTTTTTTTTTTGTAAATTGAAGTTGAAATAAATGTTGTGAGGCCATATAAAATCAAAAGAAAATTTCTAAATTCATGATTTTTAGAAAACAGAAGTAATATGTAGTTTAATTTCTGGATGAAAATATTAAATTTTTAAGGACATGGGCATATCTCCCTTGTCTAAGTCCCTGGTATCTAACTTACTTTCCAGAAATGAAAGGAAAAAAATGAAAGAATGAAAGAAAAAGAAAGAAAGAGAGGGAAAAAAGAGAGAAAGAAAGAAAGAGAGAAAGACAGGAAAGAGGGAAGGGGAGGGGAATGGAAGGAAGGAAAAAAGGAAGGTAGGAGAGAAATATCACCTTTCATCTGACTTCTGCCCCAGCTATTTCAAGCAATGGTAATGAAGTATCTCAGCTGAGAAGTCATAGAAAGCCAGAGATTAAAATTGTAACAAATAGAACATTAAGATTTTTAAGTGATTCCTTGCTGTGTCAGTACAGTTATGTGCTTAACAGAACCTAGAAGAAATGCTTTAAATCTTACATTCCTAATTACTTCCTCCTGAAATTAATTGAATAAAACTGTTCTTGTTAACTTATTTGGGTTACATATAAAAGTAGACATTGGGTATAAGAACAACTAATTCAATCCATTAAAATGAAGAAAATTGCTCATCTAGAAATATTCCAATTAGGTTGCTGCGTTACCTAAAGTGAGCTTTGATTTCTACCTCTATAAAATAAATTTATATATGATCCACTTCCTGCAGGTGCTCTATCACAATTATTTGCAAAATCAGTTTTTATTCATTTTAAACATTTTTTAAAAAAATTCTGACTCTACAAAATGTTGCAAGGATAATTCAATTATCAGTACATTTGTTCCATGAAGTCAGATAACTCATGGAACCTAAATTGCAAGTGCTTAAAATCTGAGTGGACACAAACAACTGCACAAATATATTGATATCTAGTAAACTGTATTAAGAAGAGTGAATAAGAAATAAATCTACGCAGTTGTAGTTTTTATATGAGAGTACTGTTCGAATTCATAGGATCCGAGTAAAAAGTAAACAGGAAAAAATATATTCTGGATTGATGGAATAGTTTTAGCTAAGAATGGAGACTCTAAGACATAAGTCATGTTTTTAGAAAGATGAATAGTTAATTTAGGGGCCGAACCCATGGCTCACTCAGGAGAGTGCGGCGCTGGGAGCGCAGCAGCGCTGGGAGCGCTGAGGCCACAAGTTCAGATCCTATATAGGAATGGCTGGTGCGCTCACTGGCTGAGCGCGGCGTGGACAACACCAAGCCAAGGGTTCCGATCCCCTTACCGGTCACAAAAACAGAAAACAAAACAAAAAAAACAAAAAATAGTTAATTTAGGATTATATGTGTGATATGGGAATAATGATATAGGATATAAGAATGAAGACAAAGCATAGGATCAAATAAAAAAGTGGGGAGATATAAATTGCATGCTATATAATTAGGGACATTTTCCCCCCCAAAACCAGACTCTGGATATGTGGCATCATACCAGGGTTGCTTGTAAGACTTCTCAGAAGTACGAATAAAAACTTAGAATAATTTTCAAGTTTAGAGTAGAACCTTTTAGAGCATAGTAGTGCATACACCCATATATTTAAAGTTTGCACCCAATAGGTAAGAAAATAATTATAATATATAGGATCCAAAATCACCAAGATACCTGTCACTAGAAATGAGATGAATTATCTGTGTTTTCTCATGCCATTTTTCCGTTTCCTTTATTTGCTCCAGCCAGTTCTGACCTTGAATCTCACACATTTTTTCTGATTAAGCATTACTTATCCTGGCTTCTGCTGTCTTTTCTTTTCATGAACAAAATGATTGTATCCTCTACCATTACCTTTAATGATTGACTCTTTTTCTTGAGTATTGGTTATTGACCAATTTCTAGTTTAATTTTGGTATGTTTTGTCTATAATTTCTATATGAAAATAATTACTATAATAATGTATTAGCTATTAATGAAGAATGGTTCCTCACAGTTTTGTGGTACACTTGTGAGATTATGAGCTACAGAATCTCTAAGAACTAGTTCTGAATTATGGTTCTTCAATTAACAAGCAAGAAATTTCATTTACAAAAAGACTGTAATAAGACAACCCATCAGGGTTTTGTGATAATTACAGAATATGTTGTTTAATTTGCAGAACAGTTTCCACCAGAAATGTACAAACACAAATAATGCAAATACACCTTTCTGTTTAAGTAAACAATCCACATGTTTTACTCCATCTATGACAACTGCTCCTCCTTTTTCTGGCTTTGTAGTCCTTCTGTTTCCCTTGGTGAAACATGTCCCTATCAATGGGTCTGAAATTAATATCAATTCCATTAATTAAAAATAAGGTGTTCTCTTATTTACATCTTATATAAAAATATAAATCAACAAGTTTCAGATATAAATGGGAAGGTATGGGATATATTTGATTCCTTAGTTTATAGCCACATGTCCCCTCTCCCACTAAACTTTTGGAAGTGCTCTCACCACCAGCATCCAATATCTGTCACTGCTGATCCTGTCCCTCCAACATAGAGCCAGTCATCACCACACCTCCTTTCAGTGATTCCTCTGGGTTTTTTTATTTCTATTTTTTACTTAGCTTTATAAAGCATCAAAAATTCAGCCTTCCTCTCGCTCTCTCAGTTTCTGGGACCACTTTTGTGGCAAGATTATGCTCACAGTGCCACTCTGTCCTTTCTAATATGCTCATATAAGTCGTCATCAATAGACAATCATAGCAATACATCTTTTCCATGGAAAGGGTTTCTCTCTTCCACGTAAGCCTTTCTTTCTGTCAATAGAGTTAACCCTGCGGATAGAGACCTGTCCCATACTCATGACAGCAAAGCCTATTAATAAAGTGTAACTCTAGAATCAGACACAACTCCAGCCTTTGTAGTTGAGCATGGTACTTAATTAAATCATGCTGTAGTTTTCTCACAACTAGAAATAATACCAATACAAGTGGGAATTATGAGGAAAAATACACTGGAAGCATTGTAGTTTGTGGAAATAGACAGTAGATATTAGCATTATTGTTACCGTTATCATAGTCACAACAGGTTGAAGAGCAACTGCTAATGCAGTTTCTTTCTTTCTCTGTCTTTCTTTCTTCCCCTCTGCTAAGCATTTTTCTTTTAGTATGACAGTGATATAAAATACACTGTAACACAAGTATTGTACTTTATGAGGAATAGATTATCTGCCTCTGGGGTTTTTCATTAACCAGTATTTCTAACTTGTATGTGAAAGTGCAATCAAAGGTCTACACATTTTTTTTACATGACAATTTTGAGTGTGAGCAGGTCATAAATTGGAGATGTCTATGTCCCTGTGAGAGGTAGGGGCTACAGTTACTTTCTATTTATGATTAAAATGATTGTTATAAGCAAAGTCATTGCTTTATTTTTTTAATCCACATACCTTGTGCACTATTTTGATATAACCATTTGAATTTCCTGCTCTAGAGAACACATTTTAATGCTTTATATCAATATATGGAAGGAAAATATTTACCAAGCTATGCACTTTTGTTTTATGTAGACCTCAGCACAAAAGGAAAGTTTTATGATGTTTTCCCATTAATGTGCTCGTTTTAGGAAAGCTAGAGTTCAGCAACCATTTTTCTTTCCTTTTTGATTCATAGATTCTCTAAGGCCCTTGGTTCTTAATGCAAGGTGTATTGATATACTGATTTAATATAGTAACAGCTCTTATTGAGATATACCTCTCTAATGCCATCGGGAGCAATGAGCCAGCTAAGATGCTTGCAATATTAAAATCAATTAAAATAAAAAAATGTTAAATTGCTTTGTTATGATGGAGTCAATTTGTATAGTTGGCTACCAGGCAATAAGGGAGAAAAGTAAACTGGGATTTCACATTTCTCTTGCCTTTTATAGCACAGGATATGGTTTTGATAGGCCCTACCAATGTCTTCTATTGAAGGCCTAAGTAAACTTTTTTTCCAGAAGTGATGGCTTAACCTTCCATATCTATGTTTAATTAAACTTTTTAAGATTCTCAAGTTTTAAGTTATCTAAGTCAGCCCCTCTTGCTAATTTAGTATCTTAGACAGGCACTTTGACATTTCAGGGCACTTGGGAACGATGCTGTGCATTAGTACAAGAGGAAAGGACAAATGTTATCCTCTAAATTATTGATAAATATTTTAAAGGTTAAAAGGCTTGTGGCATAGTAGTAACAACTCCCATTTCCTTCTCTAGTCCTTAAAAAATATCAGATACATTTTGAAATATTAAGATTTTTCCGTAATATTTGCTAGTGTGAATAGTAGAAATCTGCAAATCATATAATGAAATATTTTTTAAAAAACATATTTTATGGGTGCCTAGTTCTACGTTGGGGGTGAAAGGAAATGAAATATTTTTAAAAGCTGTTATTTAAGGACAGAATACTTAAAAATATGTGGAAAACCTAAGAGTACCTGAGAATATATACAAGTCTAAGAATGTATGGCATGGAGTCTTAAACAAACTCTGTCAGGGTAACTGAGCATGTCTGTGAGCTGGGACTGTGAGTAGAATTATCATAATAAAGTTTAGAGATCACCTAGGATCTCAGGGTTATGTGTGCTTCAAATAGTGAGAGGAACATAGATGTTGAATGTTCCTCAATGCTTCGCCATTATTAAAGCAGAGAATATGGTTTACTTGCAAATTTTCTAAATTGCATATAAGATGCAGCATTGATGGTAACAGTTCCTAGTCAGTAAATTCCAGACATAGTCATGATTATCCTCCACATGCCCAGTGTAGTTGAAGTTTTTCTTTTTTTCTCATTGTTGCACCATAGTATGCAGATTGATCCCTTTTCTTGAGGTTAGGATTAAACATCTAGAAGTGTTTTGACCTAAAATATCTCCAATCCATTCCTATGACATTGCATATGGAATATGTAAAGTTTTATTTATATTCTATGTCTGCTGAAATGAAATTGGGAAAGAATCATTTGAAGCAGTGCATAGTGCACAGATACAAATCAGCAGGTGATGATTTAACCAGCAGTTGATAAAGTTTTAGCTAGGAAGATAAAGAGGAAGGAATGCAGGAAAACTGGAAAATAGAGAGCCGTTAGAAAAAAAAAAATGATTCTAAGGTATTAATAGATCCGCTGAGGGGAAAAAATGTGATAAAGAATGTAGGAATCTCAGATATGAAAATGATGAAGGTCAATGATAATAATGATTATAAGATTGTTAATAAGTACTATCTTGATGTGAAAATTTAGAAATTTAGTACTAATGGGTACAGGTGATAAAAAGAGGGAACTTATAATACAGGATTATGTCTAAAAAGAGATAAAATGAGGAGAGGCAAGTAGTATACTCACCGATGTAAATGTTATAGTTAAAGAGTAAGAAGTGTCCCATCGATTATGGTAGATAAATAGCCAAATAGCTAAGGACTGTGTTTTGAAAAGTTTTTAAAAAGTCATATATTAGGAAAGAATACAAGTGTTAGAGAAGAAGAATTAAGATGGATAATTCCAAAACAATAGGAAATATGGAGGAAACTGTGAGAGGAGAAATTTTTAAAAGGCATATTGGAAGAGGGGATAAGAAGTTGGGTCAACAGCAGTTGTATAGTATAATGTTTAGTCGTATATTGAAGGCAGCAAAAAATGAAAGACTTGCCACGTAAAAAAGAATCTAAGTAGGATTAATAGCTAGCTTCACGTTATAAATAAGGGAAAACAAAAGGCAAGGATATACAGCAAAACTAACTTTCAAAAATAAAGACAAAATAAAGACATTCCAAGCTAAAAACAGAAATAATGATTCCAGAAGACCTGCCTTACTAGAAGTAATGAAAGAAAATCATAAGGCTGAAAGCAAGGGAAGCAAGACAGTAATTCACACACACATTAAAACAAACAAACAAACAAAACAAAGAATCTTGGTAAAAATAATTATGTTTTTATAAAAGAAATTACAAAATACATCTGTTTTCTCCTTGAAATCCTCTTAACTGAGTTCTTTTAAAGGGTTTTAAAAGCAAGTGTATAAAATGATATATACAATTGTATTGTTGGGCCTGTAACGTATAGGACTATGTCTTAGTCCAATAGGGCTGCAATAATAAAAGTATCATAGACTTGATAGCTTAAAAACAACAGAAATTTCTTACAGTTCTGGAGGCTGTAAATTCCAAGGTCGAGGCACTGGCAGGTTCAGTCTGGTAAGATCCTGCTTCCTCATTCACAGACTGAGCTCTTTTTGCTAGGTCCTCACATGGTGGACGAGGGCAACAACCTCCTCGACCTTCTTTTATAAAAGCATTAATCCCATTCATGAGGGCTCTGCCCTCATGATCTACTCACCTTCCAAAGCTCCCACCTCCAAATATCAACACACTGGGGATTTGGATTCAATATATGAATTTTGTGGGGGACACAAACATTTAGTCTATAGCAGAATGTAGTGTGTTTGACAAAAACAGCACAAAGCGGGGACAGAGGTGTATTGAAATAATGAAATAAAACTACATGATAAATTGAATTCATAGGAACTAGAGAGGAAAATACTAAATGGCAATAATCTTCAGTTATAATATTATGTTGCCATTATTATTCTAAATAAAAAATAAGTTAGAATTTTCCATCAATTTCCTTAATGATTAATAAAATTTAGGGCTTCTCAGCATGAGATCTCACATACATATACATAATGGAACTCTACTCAGCCATAAAGAATGAAATTCTGCCATGTGCAGCAACATGGATGAGCCTGGAGAAAATTATGTTAAGTGAAATAAACCAAACACAGAAAGAGAAATACCACGTCACTTGAATTAATTTCAATTTTATAGGTAGATAAAAAGAAAAACAGGGCCCTCCCGGTGGCTTACTCGGGAGAGTGCAGCACTGGTAGCGCTGATGCAGCGGGTTCGGATCCTATGAGCGTGGTGCAGACAACACCGTACCGAGGGTTGCAATCCCCTTACCATTCAAAAAAAAAAAAGGTAGAAGGACAGACAGATTATAGATAGATAAATAAAATATAAATGGATATCAAGCAAAATACTATTTTTTTTTCTAGTTTTAAAACAGCATCTTTAAAATTCATATATATATAGTGTCCTAAGTAGTTTCTTGTCTGGTTGATAACACATCTTTTTTTTTTTTTTTTTTTTAGCGTTAAATATTGTGCAACTAGTATGTACACGGCAATATGCAAGGCTCTGGAGTTTCAACCTAAATATCCGTTAATGGATGAATGAATAAAAAACCTGTAGTATATACACAATGGAATACTCTTCAGCTATAAAAATACATGATATCCTATAATTTGCAGCAACATGGATGGAACTTGAGACCATCATTTTAAAGTAAGTCAGGCACAGAAAGACAAGCACTATGTGGTCTCACTCATAAGTGCAATCTACAAATAATAGTAATAATAACTGATTCTCATAGAAGTAGAGAGCAGAATAATGGTTACAAGAAGCTGGGAGGGGTAGGGGGTGGAAGGGAAGAGAAGGGGTGGAATAATAGCTACAAAACTCTACTATTGCCCTAAATGAATCACTGAGCAGTATATGCATGCACGGAAACAACACACTGTACCCCACAAAAATAAATATAAGTAAATTTTTTAAAAAAGTGAACAGGATGTTGACATGCACAATAGAAGGGACTTTTACTGTTAGTCTGAAGGCAGAGTTTAGTAGAGCTAACAAATGCATAAATACTGCTGAATTTACTCAGTGCTTATTTTCATTCTATGTAGGAAGGAGGAACTATAAAAATTATTCCCACTCTGCTAGTTAATGGTCCCAGTGGAACCTGAACAGCCAGAATAAGAGTGGCTCAAAAGTAAACATGGGGCACTGAAAATGAGAATAATTTCCAGGAACAGTGTTTATTAAAGAATAGTCTGTCTTCACCCTTTCAAGACTCTTTCAGTTGCATAAATGAAAGTCCAAGCTAAAAATCCCCAAAGATTTAACTATGTGAGCACCAGGCAAAGGTCCACATGTGCGAGTTTCATTCGACAGTTCTCCGGCTATATCACCCAGTAGCAAAGGCCATGCTAAAATTTTATTTATCTTTTTCTACTCTCCGTATTTACCTACAAGATCTGTTTTCACAGGTGCAATGTCTAGCTCATTTTCTCATAAGGCTCAGTATAGATTGATTTAGTGTGTGTACTTATTTGAATACATATTCAAGGGGAGAAAGGACAGAAAATAGGGAAATTGTAGAAAAATGGCTGAGATATACAGACCTCAGCCTCTTACATATTGTGCCCCGGTTCTTGAAGTTTAAAGAAAGAGTCATCTAATTTGCACAAATTTCATTAATTATAACTTTATTGCTTAACATAAAAGTAATTTTACTTTTTACTTAATAAGAATTATTTTACTCCCCTTATTTATGATTTATATTTTTTTACTCTATAAGTATCCCAAACTGTTTAGAGAAGGCATTTTCTATAAAACTAAAAAAGAGAAATTAAATAAATAAAACAGTGTTTGTACATCTTGGGCATGAGGGGTGACAATCAGCTCTGTATCTCGTGAATATTCATAACCAATAAAAAATGGAACAAAACAGAATCAATCAATCAATCAATCAATCTGATGAAATACCCTTGCTGCAATCATATTGCTCATAAATGCAAAATAATGTATATTACTTAATCAGCCATTGAAACTGCCAGGAAACAATTCTGAAGAATAATTTTCTTCTCCCCACCTGAAGTAAATACAGTCTCACGCACCATGGTTGTGTTTGTCAAAATGAAATAGAAAATAACCGATCACAAGTTAAGCTTTATAAAACTGTCTGTTAACAAGTGATTGGCAGATTAAAATTGGTTGTAATACAGTAAACAAGCTATTATAAAATCATTAATACACAATAAAAATTGTTTTAAAATGCCTAAGAAATGCTTAGCTTAAGTTAAAAAAAAATTAGAGTTTAAAGCTTTACAATAATGAATGAAACCTCACGGTTTTCATTATTTCATTATTCATTATTTCATTATACCCTTATGGTTTTATATAATTAATGCAGTTTCCAAAGAACTTACCCTAGAATTTTTAGCCTTTTTTTTCTTCTGTACAAACCAAGGTCAAAAATACTGTAAATGATAATAATTTCCAAGAACTTTAAAATTGATTTAAGGGGGCTTCCACTGTAAGATGGCAATTTTTACCTAGGTCCTAGATTTTTCTTCCCTCATACTTCATGACATAATCAGAAAAAGAAAAGGTATCAAAAATAGAATATAGCAAACAAAGGACGGGAAAGCTCAATGTCATACCATAAGCTTAGAGAAATAATGTGGAGTAAAGGGGGAAAATCAGTATAATGTAGTTATTGTAATGATCAAATATTATAGGTGAAAATAATGGAGTATACCCTAAAAAAAAAAAATTACACTCATAACTGATTCTCACACCATTTTGGCCAAGACATGAAAAACCACATAGGACTGTAAGACATTTATTTCTTAAGTTGGTCATAACCAGATCAGGAAGTTTCACTTAATTCAATATTATATTTTTGTTGTTGTTGTTGTTGTTTTTATTTTTTCCAGTTGGAAGAAAAGCATGAAAGGGAAGGTCAGATAAGCGTAACCATCATGAATTAATTATTTCAGATGTAAGCGGAGAGTAAGTAGAACACAGATAAAGGCATAATAAATAAGATACATGTCGGAGCGGGCTCTGGGAGGAGGGGAGATTTTCACATATCCCAGTTGTGTTCTTGCTTGTCCACATGTAAAACTAATAAGAAGTTGGCCAAAATTTACTTAATTTTCTTCTTTTCCTTCATTAACAGATGGTCTACAGGAAGTAACTACTCTAATATTATAACCACATCATGGGGATTACTGTACCTATAAATAGTGATGTATTTGGGGACACAAAAAGTCTAAATGAAATACTCCCAAAGCAAACTTGCAAAGAAATATGTTTTGAAATAGCTGGGATAATATTTGATAGTGGATATTTTTACAAATGTGTAGGGAGTTCAACAAATATGTAATGTCAAGAAGCCACACCTTCCCGCTGCCTTCCGACTCAATACCACTAGAATATCAGGTAGATAGAAGGCTGCTAAAGTAAAGCACTGAACTGAGGCTGAGAATCAGGAAGTATGCAGTAAATATAGGTAGAAAATTCTTGGAAAATCTGTTCATGTTAAATATGTAAACAATGAAGATAAAAAGATGGCGTACCTGTAAAAGTACAGCAACAAATATGATTAACGAAAGAGGTATAATGTGCAGAAAGTATCCTTCATCACAACGTAAGAGATAATTCCTCATATTGAATGATTTGCTCAGTATAATAAAGACAGCATAACACAGGTGAAGCAAGCATTAAAGGCCTGGCAAGAGACAACATACAATAAAAAAGGAAGGGGTACAATAAGGGACAATGCTGGTAAAGATACATTTTAGAAACAAATAAATAAGAAAAATATTTAAGATTTTAGAACAAGCAAGGAACTTAACAGATTAAGGGCACTTATTATCAGGTAATAACAGTGAATAAGAGCATGAAAATTTGAAAGCAGGTAGAAAGAAATTAATAGCTATTGAGGGTGGTATTTAATACTGCAAAGGAACATGTAATGTGCTTGAAATAGAGAACGCCACAAAAATTAAATAATGATAAAATTGGTTTTTTAAAAGAAATATCTTGTTTTTTGCTAAGTGCTACATCAAATGGATAGACAGGATAAACAAAGGTTTGAAAGCTGAAGATAATATCAGTAAATGCTCATATGGAAAGTAATGAAAAATTAGATTTGGATTTCAAGTATCATCCTTAAAACAATTTTTTTAAAAAAACCTAATCTTTACTATGGGCACTTTTGCATATTTGTTTTTCTTTTTTTTTGTTTTTTTGAATTGAAATATAATTGATTATACATATTTATGGGGTACAAATTTGACTCAGTATTTGTGTACAGTATGTGATGATCAAATCAGTATTACGAGCTTGATCATCTTTACAAATCATAATTATTCTTTACTTTTCTTACCCAATTAACCCCTAACCCCCCCTCACACTCTCCCATCCCACCTAATAATAGGTCTGTTCTCTCCTTCTGAAAGTTTGGCATTTTATTGTGATGTCTCTGTCTCTGTCTCTTTGTCTCTCTGTCTCTCTGTCTCTCTGTCTCTCTCTCTCTTAGCTTCCACTTATGAATGAGGACATGCAATATTTCTCTTTCTGTGCCTTGCTTATTTCACTTAATATAATTTTCTCCAAGCTTATCCATGTTGCTCTGCTTGACAGAATGTCATTCTTTTTCATGGCTGAGTGGTATTCCATTTGTATATATACCTCATTTTCTTTATCTAGTTGTCTGTCCAAGGACACTTAGGTTGGTTCCATATCTTGACTATTGTAAATAGAGCTGTGATGAACATGGGAGTTCAGGTATCCCTCCAAAATGCTGATTTCCATTCCTTTGAGTATATAACCAGAAGTAGGGTTGCTGGATCATGTGGTAGTTCTATCCATAGTTGTTTGAGGAACCTCCATACTGTTTTCCATAATGGCTGCACCAATTTACCATCCCACTAACAGTGTAGAAGAGTTTCCTTTTCTCCACATCCTCGCCAGCTTTTGTTATACTCAATATTTTTGATAATAGCCAGTCTAATTGGGGAGAAATGATATCTCAGTGTGGTTTTGATTTGCATTTCCCTGATGGTTAGTGATGTTGAGCATTTTTCCATATATCTGCCAGTCATTTCTATGTCTTCCTTTGAAAAATGTCTCCTTACCAACTTTGCCCATTTTTTAATTGGATCATTTGTTTTTTTACTGCGAAGTTGTTTGAGTTCCTTGTATATTCTGGATATTAATCCCTTGTCAGATGTATAGTTTATAGATATTTTCTCACATTATTTAGGTTGTCTTTTCACTCTGCTGATTGTTTCCTTTGCTGTGCAGAAGCATTTTAGTTTGATATAATACCATTTCCTTTTTCTTTTGTTGCTGTGCTTTGGAGGTCTTATTCATAAAGTCTTTTCCCAGTCCTACATCCTGATGTGTTTCCCCTATGTTTTCTTCTAGGAGTTTTCTAGTTTCAGGTCTTATACTTAAGTCTTTAATCCATTTTGTGTTGATTTTGGTATATGGTGAGAGGTATGGGTCTGGTTTCATGCCTCCGCACATGTATATCCACTTTTCCCAGCAATGTTTACTGAAGAGGCTGTTATTTCCCCAGTATATGTTCTTGGTGCCTTTGTTAAAGATCACCATGCTCGATCCACACTGGACATCTCTTCCCATCAACACGTCAAGCTCCTTTCCACATTAGAGATCTTGCCCCTGCTTTTCCCTCCACTGGAATTTGTTTTTCCTCTATCTCCTGCCTGCCTATTTTATTTTTGTCACTGACACTTAATCATAAAACTTACAATGGAGGCTTTTCCTCATCCTTCAATATCCACAGGTCTTCTCCCACTACATCCCTATATTCTGACATTCTTCACATCATCCTGTAATTATTTTCTTCTCATGCATTTCATACCTATAACTTCACACTCAAAAGCAAGTGTGTTGCTTTGTGTTGCTTTGCCCCCCATGGATTTGTCACCCCACTTCCCTTGGGTGATGGAGATGCAAAGGATTACTCAAAGCCATTTCTTCTGAGCAGTGAGAGACCCCGAAGTAGTTAATCTCCCCCAGAACCCTTAAGCGAGAGGTGTCACTTCCTTGGGAAATTAACCCCAAATTGGGGTTCTCTTCCTGCATTTATTTTCCAGATCAGGAAGTTACAGGAAGAGAACATAGGTGGGATTATAGTTTAACAATATAGGCTGGTAACTTTCAGTGCAAGAAGCCAGATGACATTCCATTAGACAATTAAGTGATTTTACAGCAATTTCTCAGTATCTTTACAAAGCAATCAATAACTAGTCTGTCCTTGAGCCAGCAATCTTGTTGTGCCACAAATCTTTATCTTTCACCAGAGACTTTATAGCCTGAGGAAAATTGCCAGTCCTCCACAAGGTCAATATTTGAAACTGCAAGGCTTTGGAAAACCAGGCCTGTGAAGTACATATGCTTTATAGTATATTCCACACAAGTGGATGGAGAGAACAAACTTCGTCTGCTTCTTTCAGTTTCATCTTCTGATCCTAGAAGAGAGAGTATATGCTCTTCACCTGTGCCCAACATTTACTAAAAGAATAGAAAAATGGATACAGGATAGGTCACTTTATAATTCTTACAAACAAGGACATGATAGAGAATGAAATGGAAACATTATTTAGTAAATTCACCATGTCATAAGGTATAAAATTGGAACTGCCATGGGCTAACCCAATGGTCCTGGGAAAACTAGTAAATAGGATAACCCTATTTATTAGTTCTATAATCCTTGAGCTCTTGGTGTGAAGAAGAATTTGTTTTATATCATCCATAAGATATTAAATTTCTAAGCATTTGATAAAAATGGGTGATTTTTAAAGGCCTGGGTCACATATATTCAGAGATCATTTTTTAAAAATCCCTGAATTAATATAGAAACTATTTCAAAATGTTTAAATCCATCAGGGCTATTAGTTTGGTCATGGAACAGAGATTTAACAAACTAGGTGTCATATGTGTACATTTTTCTTATTTTATGGTTAAAACTTTGCACTTATTCTGCATCCTTTCTGCCAGATATTTTCATAGTTCAGACAGTATCACACAGTACTAAATTCATATGTTTAAAAGGAGTTCAGAGTTAATTTAATTGATAACATGACCTGAAAAGGAGAATTGGGCACAAGTAATAAACACTCTCAATAAATGATAACAGGCAATTTACTATTGGAATAATCAAACATCAAAAGGAAGAAGAAGAGGGGGGAAAAAAGAAAAAAAATCTTACATACATATATATATATAAAAGCTGGATTGGCAGCATCTGCTTCTGGCAGTTGCTCCACAATGACAGAAATACAAGACTAAATTGGAAACACAATTGGTATTGATAGGTGCTGGTCGCTGAGGGGGAATTGTGCTGCTTGCAAAGAAAACGATAAAGAAATTAAGGGCACTGCCCTAAAAGTATTACTTCATCACCCTCTGTAGTGCTATAGACAATTTTACAGAAGAGCTGTCCATTGACTTGATACAGTTTTTTACCTTTTACATATGACTGAGTGGAAATAATTTATTTTCAATTCAAGAGTATCACAATGTGCATGAATTTCAAAGGAGAATATTTAGAAATATCACTTGACAGATAGGCTATTTATAAGATAAAAGAAAATAATGACAACAAGAAAAATACAGCTATATTGAATGATGTGGGAGTGGTTTAAAGAAATCCATCCTTGAGACAATTAAGGCCAGAGGGATAACTTCCCTGCAGTGGCAGAGACAGTTGTCACAAGAATCAAGAGCCAGATTCTGTGTGGACACTGAGAAGACACATAATGGCAAATAAACTAAGCAGACAAACAACCCCTGTTCCTAAACAGGGGAAGAAGAAAATAAGCAAATAATTAAAGTAAAGAGTGTGCCCTGTATTGTAAGTGCTCTGGAGAAAAATAAAACAGGGAGTGAAAATCAGATGTTATTTGAGGGGCCCAATAACGGGTGAGGCAGTAGGGATTTTGAAACAAGATGATAGTAACAATATCCTCACCTAAAGCAGTAAGGAAAGCAGCCAGGCACAAAGCTGACCAAGAGCTTTCTAGCTAGCAAAGGGAACAAGTGAAAACAAACAAACGAACAAAAACAAAAACAAAAAAATAACCAATCCATGTGGCAGGATGTACTGGGTATGATCAAGAAATAAGCTGCCCAGCCTCGGGATGGAGAAGTGAGAGAGAAAAACGGAAGTAGGGATAAGATTTTAAGGACTTTTAGGAACTGAAACTTGACATTAACTGGGAGATTTCTCAACAAATAACTGACCAGAAAGGGCATGTATTTTAATCCCATATCATCCCCGGTTCTGTATTGAAAGTTAAACACAGAACGTATGATTGGAATAAGAAAAAACAGAAACCACTAGAACGTTATTGTGATCATCCAAGAAAGTGAGGAAGGGATTCAAAGGCTTAGGGAGACTGGAATGCTAGAGTGGATTTGTCACATAAAACGTACTCACCCACACTGGAAGGCTCCGGAAGACACACCTTTCACCGATACCTTGAGAAATAGATTTGTGAGGGGGGCCCCAGCATCCCTGAAGAGCCCTGTTATTGCTTTTCTCTGTAGATCGGACCTTACAGTGGGAACTGTAGTCAAGCAACTGGAACACTTAAATGCAATGGGACTACTTGGATCCTGGGGTGGCAGGGACCAAGTGGTGGCACTCAACCAACAAAGGCAAGGTGGGCATAGTTACCATAATTGACAGCAGAGGCAAAGAAATAATCAGAATAGCCTGACTTGTATAGATCTATGGTGTTGGTTAGTTGCTCATGGTGTTCCTGTAAGTCAAATAGACAGGAAGTCTAATAAATTCTTACTTGATCTCTATAAGCAGAAAACTTCTAGGTCAAGTGAACAAAAGTCTAACTTGAATCCTAAAAACAGAGTCATGGCCCCTCAATCAATTCCCATACTTGAGCCAATTTACAGACCCAGAACCCCTTCAACGAAGAGGTGGCCGGGTCCTATTTGAGGGAGGACTCTGGTATACTACCAAAAATTTATTCTATTAATCTTTCTCCCATCCTTCCCCAAAGAGACCTGTGGCCTTTTACCAGAGTAACTGTACAGTGGGGGGAAGGGTAAATATCATGTGAGGACCTTACCTTTTCTTCTTGGAAAGGGATTAATGCATTTCCCGTTGTACACAGGATAGTGTATCATATTAGGTGAAACTATTATGTTATCGTACCATTTGAAAAGTAAGTTGATTTAAGGAGATAGTATGGACACCAAGTTGACAAGGGGTGGACATGTAAAAGTTAATCCTAGGTGTCAACTTGGTTAGATGAAGGAATGCTGAGAAACCTGGTAAAGCTTCTTTTTAGGTGTGTCCATGAGTGTGTTTCCAGCAGAAATTAGTATGAGAGTCTGAGTGGACTGGTTGCGAACCATCCAATCCACTGGGGGTCCAGAGAGAACAGAAGACAGAGGAAAAAGGTAAATCTCTCTATGTGCTGGAGCTGGGATGCACTCTTCTCTCCTGTCTGTGGACATCAGAGCTTGAGACTCTTCAGCTTTTGGGTTCCAAGATTTAGACCAAGGATACCATCAGCTTCCCTGGTTTTGAGGCCTTCAGACTTGGACTGAGCCAAACTACCAGCATCCACTTTGTAGATGGCCTATCGTGGGAATTTTCTTAACAATAGTGTGAGCTAATTCCACTAATAAATCCCTCTCATATAATTATAACATATCCTATTGATTCTGTCTCTCTGGAGACCCCTGGCTAATACATTGCCTTACTAGATAATTTTGTTATACCAACCTCATAATACATGATCATTTTAATACACTGTCATTTTCTTCTTGTTAACTTTTCCTTTTGGAATAGTTGAATCCCTGTTTATTAACAAGCTCAAATAATATATATCATTTCTTGTACTGCTTTTTTCTGCCTTTGCTATCATTATACTAGCCATACAAAATTAGGTGTAGATTGTTATTGTTTTTCTATTCTCTACAATAATTTATTAAAATTGGAGTTATAGTCTCAAGACTTTTGATAAAAATCACTTCTAAAACTGTCTGAATTTGTAGTGCTCTTTGTGAAAATATTTTAATGGTTTAAGAATGGTCAATTTTCTATTTCATCTTCAGCCAGGTTTTGTAGGTTATATTTTTTCATCAAAATTTTCACCTTAGTTTTCAACTAAATTTTAATTCCATCGATCATCTCTTTTTTATGTAATTTGATATATAAAAATGTATCCTTTACTTTATTAGTTAATTGTTTCCAATTTTGTGGTTTAATTTTGTTGCTGTTTTTCAAAGTTGTGTTAGATGCTTAGCTCACTAATATTTGGCCATGTTATTTAATAATTAAAAAATGATTTACTCGTATTTCTATTTTCATTGCATTCCAAAGATTCAGATAATAGTCTGCTAAGTATAGTTCAATTAGAATTGCTTTCTAATTTCAACTGATATCTATTTTGACCCATAAAATATTTGAATTTAAATATAACCTTGTTTCTCTTATCTTGACATATTCTAATTTAATACATAGGGAAATTCAAACAAACATTGCAATGAGATACCACTATACATCTATTAAATGGCTTTTTTAAAAAAGAAATTGTTGACATTACCAGGTTTGAGTGTTGATGCAGAGAAACTGGAAGTTTGTACATTCCTGCTAAAAATGAAATATGGTACAGTAAATTCAGAAAGAGGGTTTGTGGTTTCTAATATAATTAAACTTACACATACCATTCCATCCATTTCACTCCTAGGCACTAGTTATGTACTAATTGGGTATAACTATGGAAATTATAGAAATTATTAATTACAATCATGTGTTGCATAATGATATTTCCATGAGTGACTTACCACATATGTGATGTCGGTCCCTTAAGCTTATAATACCTTATATTTACTGTACCTTTTCTATGTTTGGATACACAAATAATTACCAAATGTGTTACAAGTGCCTACAGTATTCAGTGCAGTAACATACTTTACAGGTTTTTAGCCTAATTATGCATGCCACATAGCCTAGGTGTGCAGCAGGCTATATCACCTAGGTTTGTGTAAGTGCAACTCTGTGATGTTTCCACAACGATGAAACTACCTAATCATGCATTTCTCAGAATGTATTCTTATCATTAAGGGACACATGACTGTATATATATAAAAACATATTTTTATATCAAAATGGAAATAGCAAATATCTTTCTAAAGGTGAAAGGACAAACTGCAGCTTGTCCATACAATGGAAGACTACTGGACAATAAAAGGGAATAAACTGAATATTCATATAATGACATGATAAATAATTTCACTTATGCTAGTGAAGAAGCAAATTCCAAAGCATGTATTCTAAATGATTTTGTATATATAAATAAATACATACATACATACATACATAAATAAATACATGAATAAATACATAAATATATATATATATATATATATATATATATATATATATATATATATATATATATATATATATATATATATATATATATATATATATATATATAAATGACATTCTGGAAAGCCAAAACTATAGGAAGATAAAACAGTTCAGTAGTTGTCAGGGTATGGTTTTGGGGCAGAAATGACTTGCAAAATTGCATAAGAAAATATTTTAGAATTATGTATGTGTTTGATACCTTGATCATGGTGATGGCACAAGACCTGTACACCAAAAAGGGTAAAGTTTTCTGAATGTAAATTATACCTAAAAAAAAAAAAAAAGTGCAATGATAAGTGTATGAAAAATACCGTGGTCATTTATCTGTATTTACCTTGTCGGTCTTTCCAACATTATAAAGTGTTGCTGACTATGCTTTTGTCGAATATTTTTTTCGTTTGACTTACATGATACCAGAAATATGCACTTATTTGCTGTTTTCTCCTCCACAGTTCAAATTTTAAAGGTTGATTCCCTCTGATCCCTCATCTCTTTTCTATCATTCCACTCTTTCAAGGTAAACTGATACATTGGAAAAAATTATATATCATTTAATTGCATTGACTACCAAATATATGTGACTGATTTTTATTTTTAAATTTAGTATCTTGTTAACAACCATCTACACAATTTTCTTCTAGATTGTTAAATGGGCAACTCAAACTAAACATGACCAAAATTGGAGTTCTTGACTCCCTTTCCAAATGTACATCTCCATATTTTTTCTCATTATAGCAAATAATACCACCATCACCAAGTTGTTCAAGTAAAAAATCCAGAAAATATGACTCCTTTTATTTTCTTTTCCCCATACATCTGGTATAGGTATGTTCTGTTTTTTTAAATATTATGGGATACAAAAGTGGATGACAAAACATTGAAAAACTCTTTTAGGCAGCAGAATCCCATAGGTATTCAAGTGGAAATGAGACTTAATGGAAAAGTTAGACTAACTTTTAAAAGAGAAAAAGAGAAAAGAATATTTCCTAAGAAATATATAAAAATTGGGAAAAAATATATCACTGTGAGAATTAGTGTCACTGTGTGAATTATTATCACTGTGAGAATTTGAAAAAATATTAGTTTATTATCACTGTTGTATTTTGACCAACTTACATTTGCATGGTGTTTTTCTTGATTTGGTTGTGTAAAATGATTATGAATATGTAATGTAAAAATTATATTTAAATCCTTTAAGTTACAATGTAGGACTCTAATGGTTTCTGGCAATTATACTATCTCTCCCTATCACAGTCATATTCCCATATACTGAGGAGGGTAAGCATTGTTTTCAGTCATATACATCAAATGAGACCTCCTTGGTATCTTTAAGACAGCTGTTCTTTGGCAAGCGGAAATGGACCATTTGCTCAGGCACAGAAGTTTCAAGGAATTTTTGGGAGGATAATACACAGCAGCAATGGTAATTAACCAGACTTTTTTTTCCCCAAATGTACCACAGGTGCCCAGCAATAAACAAACAAACAAACAAACCCCTAATGTCAATAGTCTTATAACTACAAATTCTACTGTACCTATCAAATGCCAAAGTTGTCTCAAAGGCCAGTACATCCTCTTCCACCTTGATCCTATTCCGTTTTACCACAGGGTTGTTTGTATTGCACAAGGACTTTGGAGGAAAAGCTACAATCAGAATTTTTCCCCCATCAAGACAAGTAGGCTGGTGATTTATAATCCCACAATAGTTATTCACTGGTGATAGGTAACCCCGTGGAGGACATAAACTTTCAGGCAGGTCAGATTTTCTGCTCATGTGGGTGAAGCCGATTCAGGAGACAGTAGTATAAAGAAAGTGGAAAGTAGGGGAAAGTTGCACAGACTGAGGGATGGGCATAGAAACTTATAAAAGGATCCAAAGGGATCGAGATGTAATCCTAATTATGTCAGGCTGCAGAAAGTCATTTTCTAGTTCAGGTGTGATTACAAAAATGTTTTATTATTAAAATTTTTTTAAGACAAAATTATTGATAAAAATTTTCATTCTAAACATAAAAATGGAAATTCTTATCAACATATTTTTTCACAATTGGAGAGGAAGGGAAGAATAAACATTCAATTAAGCCTTCTACTGGAATTGACATATGTTCTAATTCAAATTTCATACATTAAAGTAAATTGCATATTTTTAGCTAATACTGGGAAACTATAGAAAAAATCTCCCAATGTAAAGAGGGTAAATTAGTAAAATGATTACATCATATAACAGGTGAAAAGGCCATAATGTCTAAAAGACTTTGCAAACTTAGTGTTTTTTTGAACATCTTTATCAAGGGGTTAATTGAAATACAGCAAACTATGCATATTTAAAGAGTACAGTTTCATAAGTTTTGACAAATGTATAAAGTCCATAATTCATCAGCACAATCAAGGTAATGAACACATCCATCATCCCCCAAATTTTTCTTGGCCCCTTTATACCAAGATTAGAAAGTGTTTCCATTCACTCACCACTTTCCCTATGTCCCCAGGAACCACTGGTCTGATGGCTTTGTCTGCATTTTCTAGAGTTTTATATAAAATAAATCATACACTGTAAACTCGTTTTTGGGGGGTGAGGGAGTCTGGCCTCTTCACTTTACAGTATAATTATTTTGAAATTTATTCACATTTTATTATTTTAATTATTTATTCTTTGACTGCTGAGGAGTATGCATTGTATGTATATAGCACAGGTTTATTAGCCATTCACCTGTTGACAGACATATGCATTGTTTTCTGTTTTTTGGCTATTACAAATAAATCTGCAATAAACACTTATGTCTAAGTCTTTGTATAAACACTTGTCATCGTATCTCTTTGGTAAATAAGTAGAAGTGGAATGACTGGCTCATGTGTTAGATGTACACTTTACTTTATAAGCAATTGTCAAACTGCTTCCAAGATAGATGTATAACTTAATTCCCCATGAGCAGTGTAAGAAATTTCAGTTCCTCTACATCTTTAACAATATTTGATTTAATCATGTTTTTACTTTTAGCTATTCCAATAAATTTGTAGCTGTATTGCATTGTGGTTTTAGTTTGTATTTCTCTTATTACAAATGATACTAGTCATCAATTCATGGGCCTATCTGACACCACTTATCTTCTTTGTCCACATCTGATGTCTCTATTTGTTTTATGTTATCTTAGTATTGATTTCTGGATATATATATTCAAGGCACAAGCTTTTTATATCTTTTTGTACTTAATGATTTTGAAGGATCAGGAGTTTTTAATTTTGTTAAAATCCAATGCATTAATTTATTTGTTTTACATGAAAGAAATATTTGGCTAATGCAAAGTTACAAAGACCTTCCTTGCGTTTTGTATTAGAAGTTTAACAGTTTTAGTTGTTTCACTTAAGTCTTTGATCCATTTCAAATTAACTTTTGTATGGGGTAAATGTATAAAATGAAAATTCCTTTTTATGCACTTGGATACCCAAATGTCCCAGCAGCATTTGTTAAAAAGATGTCTTTTCGCCATTGCAATTTTGTAAAAATCAGTTATCCATGTAAGTGTTAGTCTATTTCTGAACTCTATTCTGTTCCATTGATCTATTCATCTACTTTGATGCCACAGAATTGTAAGTCTTGGAATCAGGTAGTGTCATCTTCCAACCTTTTTCTTATTTTTTTTTTTCAAATTTCTGTAAGTTACTCTAGGTCCTCTGCATTTCCATTTGGATTTTAGATTAGATAATCAGTATCTATTTTTTAAAAAAAACTGTTGGATTTTTATTGCATTGGAACTATAGATCATCGTGAGAAGAATTGGTCTCTTTATGATAGTGTGTCTTTTGAACCAGAAATAAGATATTCCATATATTAGTTGTTCTTTAACTTCTCTCAACAATCATACAGGTCTCCCAAATAATGAGTTAGGTTTATTTCTATTTTCATATTTTTGATGCTATGCTGAATGGTAGTTTTATATTTCAATTGCTGATTGATTGTTGTTAATATGCAGAAATACCATCATTGCCCTATATTGACTGCAATCTATCAGTTTTCAATATTATGAATTATGCATTCTTAGAAATAAACACTGACTTTTTAAAAGATACTTATGGTACTATTAAAAAAGAAAAAGAAACAGCAAGGGTTTTTTTTTGTTTGTTTGTTTTGTTTTTTATCCTATGCTCTATTGGTGCCAGCTTATCATTCCCTAAGGCTCCTGTTTCTCCAGAAAAAAAAAAAAAAAAAAAAAAAAAAAAAGATATGGAAAGATTGTGAGTCTCAGACATTCTGAAAATTGCTGATAAGGGTTAGTGGGTTCATGGTACCATCACGTCAAGTCTATCTTGTGTGTGTGCAGATTACATGAGTAGCCTATGTGCTTTTCCACTATATTTCCCCCATATCTCCTCCTTTATCACAAGCCAACAGACCTGGAGAAAAGTACCCACTACCTATTAGCTGTCTATGAACAACCAATCACATATTGTTAACATAATGTAAAATATTGAGTCTTTTAGTCAGAAGTGACACTATTTTAATAGTATCACAATTTACTCCAGACACCTTGCTGTTTCTGTAATGACATTGTAAAAGATCCTACTGAGTTACTTCTCTCTCTTTGGGAGACTGAATGAAAAGCAGTTCACAGCTGCATTTCTCTACACAAAGACTCAGAGAAAGCAAAAGAGTTCAAATATAACCTCATTAAATAAGACAGCAAGTCTAAGTGGCATACAAAGCTATTAAACAAACTAAATTGGTCCATAATAATAAGAAACATATTTCACATCTGTTGCACAGTACAGAGCTTTTAACAAGTAATAGGCATAACGTGCTGGAAAATAGTTGCTATTCTCCATCAGTATATCATTGTCAATGGTAGTGCTGTCTCAAAAGAAGCACTTATCTCATACACTTTATTGCTTGATAGCTTGCTGATTGCTTTTACAAAGCAATAAATTGATGGCCTGATTCAGCACTGACATTAGGTTATGTTCATTTTCAGTGATTGATGCCTTGAATTAGATCTCTTATATTCTTCTCTGCTTTGGAATATGAAATTCTAAACAGGCCTGTCTGATGTCACAAATAAAGCAGTATAACTGATGCCAAATGAGCTATATTTATTCATTTAAATAACTAACTGGCTTTTCCCTTTAATATAATTTTTATAATTTATGTTTTAATGTCTCCATTTCCAATTAAATTGTCTAGCTAAATTAAAAAAAAAAAAAAAGCCTGGAAAACAATACGTGTATTTTTTAAAATTTGCAATTGTAAAGCAGATGCAAGAAGTATACAAAATTGAAATAAATAAAGTATTCCTAAAATCAATTAGATAAATTTAATGATTTGTTTCTTCAGGTTTAAAAAACAAAATACATTCATTAATTTCAACTAACTAAAATATTTGTTTGATTTTGTGATTTTAAAAGGGTAATGCAAATATAAAGGTAAAAATATGTAAAACAACATAAAAGCAAAGGTATTATTTCTGTTTTATATTGTTTTAACTCTTTATCAGAAAATTCATCATACCAACTTTGATTAAAAATCATTGATATTAACCACATTTCTATAAAAGCTAGCAAATTCAGTGCTAAGACTCTCAGAGTGTAAGAAAATCAGACAGCAAGTCTATTTTCAACACAGTATATAAAAAGACAAGCAATCTGATGTATAATTGAATAATCTCTCAAGACCAGTGATTCTCAGATGGACATGCTTTCACCTCCAGGAAGCATTTAGCAATGTCTCAAGACATTTTTGTTGCCACAACTGTAGTATTGCATTTAGTGGGTGGCATCCAGGGATAATGCAAACATCTAAAACAAAGAATTATCAGGCCCCAAAAGTCAAGAGAGCTGTGATTGAGAAAACTTGCTTTAGATGCTTGAGGGTAATGTCTCTGCTTGTCAGTTCTTTATTCCTGTTAAAATCTCTTAACAAGATAGATGTACATTGTCCATTTAGTTGTGCCCTGTGCCTCTAAATCTCAATCCTCTGCCCTCATTAACAAAATAAAACTGTGGCCTATGGTCATGGACATGTAACAGGTAGGTGGAGTAGGGAATGGACTAGGATGGATGGTCTTAGTCATGTTACTTCTAGCATACTGGGTGTTACTGAACTGCAAAATGGAATCAGATAAGTAAATAAAATGGGAGGCTCACAGGAATAAATGAAAAGCCACATTTATGACACTACTGATATGATTAGAGTTGGGCTGTGTGGATGAAGAAAATAACTTATGCTTCAGACAAAGCTACTAAATCCATATTTAAAAAAGTGATAACCTGCAGCTAGGTGCAAAAGCACTTAGAACAGTACCCTCTCTCTCTTTCTCTCTCTCTCTTTTTTTGTCTCATGTATTTCTTTACACTAGTATGGAAATAAGTTTCTGTGTGTGTGTGCACGTGTGTGTGTAAAAGAGTTAAAGAAAAACATAACATTAGGTGTGTGGTATTTGACTTTTTTAAGGAGGTATACATTAGAACACAACTAAAATCTAACAAACAATATTTCTAATATAGCAGGGTCAAATAACATTTTATTTTCAATAAAAAATAAAATAGCAACTCAGTTGACAAGAAATTGAGATGAGGTCATTACTACTTAACATGGATGAGAATTTAGATTACCTAATAAGATGCAGTAAAGTGCTAAAAAACAAAACAAACAAACAAAAAACCTCAGCTAAGGCAAATCATAGCTATCTCTGAAAAATCTCATTTTTCTGTCTGATTCTTTCTTTGTTTGTATGGGTTCTAGTTCCTAGTTCCATATATTTTTATGTGCATATGCAAGCACTTTTGAAAGTACCTTAATTGATATAAAACCACTACAATACTTTAAAAAATCCATAGCAATTTTCATTCTCATTCATAAGGTTGCGACTACATTTATAATGACAGAATTTTAGTATATTGATGAGCTGATCAGTTAATCAAAAGTCATTGATGATATGATTATTCCTTTTTATTATTTTTAAATTTGCTCATTTATGTAGTTTTAAACATTAATACATTCTGGATATTTCCTATACTGTGCTTAAGACTGAGGATAAATGTAGAAAGTTAAAAAATAACACCTGTCTTGAAACATCTTAATTGTGTACAAATTAGTAATTAAATTATGTAATATTGTTGTCACTTAATATTTCACATTTTTTCTCTGTGTGGTATTTGTTTGCTGACCAATGACGCAATATCCACAAAACTTTTATCAAAATATTTTCTTTAGATGCATGTAAGTATGTGCGTGAACATATATAAAATCACTGAAGCTTATGTGATATAAAAATTCTTGGTCTGGCTGGTGAGCTCAGTTGGTTAGAGCTCAGCCTTGTAACACCAAGGACAAAGGTTTGGATCCCCATACTGGCCAGTTGCCAAATAAATAAATAAATCATTAAAATATAAACATGGAATATCTGTTCATAGACTAGAAATATTTAAAATTTATAGAGTCAAGAAAAATTTAATTATGGATGTTTGATTACATCAGTGGACAATATTGCAAGTGGGTTTCTATTTAAGTTCTGAAACTTATTTTTCTGAACTAGCCAACAATTTTTTTAATATCATTAAATTTCAATAGTCTACTCTATAAAGTGAACTTTATAAGTTAAATGATGAGTGTTTGAATTACCTAAGATAGCACATGTTAAAGAAAGTAACACATCTTCTGTCATATTGGTGTTTTAACAAATATGTGAATTTTATTTATTCTATAATAGAAATCCTTAGCCATGACACCATTTGGCTGGAAAACAATCTAAATAAATGTCTGAAGTATTATTATAATATTCACAAGTCCTCTAAATATTGTGATGGGGCATTAAAAATGCTGCACAGTATACTAAGCAAATTTGTAATTATTTTGCATTGTTCATTGTTGATAAAGACCCAGAAAGGATCTCATAGAGTACTACTTGTAGGAAATTATTTTATGGCTAGAAATAGTGGAGAATTTTTAGATTTTTCCAACAAACATAACAGACATTTGCCTCTTAGATACTTGATCCTCTTAGGTTACCCATGAAAGCAGACAGGATTGACTGGAGACTCCTCAGGATTAGATGGGTAAGGAGAATGCAATATCATTCAGTAAATAGTTCTTTAAGTCATGATAAAAAGAAAAAAAAAAGAAGGAAAGAGAGAAAGAGAGAGAGGGAAAAAGAGAGAAAGAGTGTGAGAAAGAAAGATAAGAAAGAAAGAAAGAAAGAACCCAGTGCAGTCAGTGACCCCAGATCCAGAAGACTATGAAGAAGTAGTCAGGGCTTTGATTTCTTGTCCCACCCCTGGAGTTTGTCATTATTCTGAGTGCTGCAGATTGTATGCACTTCAAGAGACAGGGACAGTTATCTTGCTTGTATAGCTAATTCTTCCAACACCGGGAATAATTGGGCGTTCCATGATATCTATTTGTAGATAAGGGCCAAAGAAAATTTGTCCTAGTGTGAATACTTTGTGACAGTGTGAGATACCTAAACAGAGAATGTTTCCAAGAGGAAATAAAGCCAGAAGGAGATTATTAATGGTTTGACATTTTTAGTTTTTATGAAAATGTTATTTCCATTTTATAAAGCAAAGTACATAAGTGTTATTAAGATGAAGACCTTACAAATGCAGAAATATAAAATTTTGAAATGTATATTTTTGGGGCCAGGTTTATCTTAAATTAAACTGCATTATGGTGATTGAATGTTCAGCTCACATGTAGGTTTTTCTTGAATGTAGGAGTTAAAATTAAAAATAACTATTTGGCAAAGGGTATTTTTAAATTTGTGTGGACAACTTTGTTATCAACAGGAACAAACTCACATCATTAAGGCATTTTTCTCTTACATGCACAATAAAACAAAATACAAATAAATGATTAAAAATAAACCAAGCGGGCATAGAAATAGGGAATGGAGTTATAGACAGACTAACATGGACAGAGAAGAAAATGAAAGAGAAACAAGGTGCAGAAGAACTGAAACACACCTTGCTGCTTCTGCTCAACCGCCTCACAGGCTCAGATGACCTAACTGCCCAGCACAGCTGATCGGTACTCCATGCAAAATTTAACACGGTCTCAAACACAGCTTCCTCCAAGAATGTGCAAACCAGGGGTGACTGCTCATGTCTCTGAATTCTCTTATCACTTTCTCCCTCCTTGTGTCACATACCACAATCTCATATTTACTTCTGTGCATATTTCTACCATCTTGCCTAGATGGCTATCTCTAAACAGACAGCCTCTGAATTTTTTATTTCTTTCCTCAGTCCTTTAGACAGAGCCCTTTGACCACGGTAGACTTTTTAAAAGCACTGGTTGAATAAGTGGACGATAAGGAAGAATTGAATAGATGGAAGGATTTACTCTTGAAACATTTTGAGTGTTTGAAGAAGCTGGGAAGCTTGCTTCAAAGTCTTTAAAATTATGTATAATTTGATGTGCTTCTCCCATGCTTTATTCCTCAGATATCAAACACTTGATTCTATATGTCAAGAAACCCAGGAATTAGATTAGGTTCTGAACATTAAAAAAAAAAAAAAAAAAACGAATGTTGATAACAGGGAAATAATATATATTAACCATTTTTCAGGGTGTGTGTTTAAATCCAGTATTTTATACACAGAGAAATACAATATGTAGCATGGCAGAGAACATTTAAAGGTAAACTATTAGTCTTTCAATCTATCTGCTTAGTGAGATTCATGAAAGTACTAACATTATCTTAATGCATTTTTAAAATATTTAATTGCTGTTTTATTTTAATAAGTAAGCATAATGCACATCTACTTAAGTTTTAGACAATGACTCTGTAACAGTCAAGAAAGTATACTATAAAAATAGTTGCATTATATTCAGCTTATGGAAGATCAGTGTGTATGCTAGTCATATATTAAGAACATGGTACAAACATCTTGATGTTAAAAAAAAAAAAAGCCAGAAAGGAGCTGAATAGACATTTTTCAAAGCAAGACATACAAATGGCCAACAGGTACATGAAAAAATGCTCCACATCACTAGTCATCAGGGAAATGCAAATTAAAACTCCATTGAGATACCACCTCACCCCAGTTAGACAGACTATAATCAAAAAGACCATGAATAACAAGTGTTGGTGAGGGTGTGGAGAGAAGGGAACGCTCCTGCACTGTTGCTGGGACTGTAAATTAGCACAACCACTATGGAAAACAGTATGGATGTTTCTCAAACAACTACAGATAGATCTTCCATACGACCCAGCAATCTCACTTCTGGGTATATACCCAGAGGAATGGAAATCATCATGTCCAAAGGATACCTGTACTCCCATGTTCATCGCAGCTCTGTTTACAATAGCCAAGACATGGAACCAACCTAAATGTCCATCGATGGATGATTGGATAAGGAAATTGTGGTATATATACACCGTGCAATACTACTCTGCCGTAAAAAAGAATGAAATATTCCCATTTGCAACAACATTGATGAACCTGGAGAAACTTATGTTGAGTGAAATAAGCAAAGCACAGAAGGATAAATACTGCATGATCTCACTCATGTGTGGGAGCTAAGAGACAAAGAAGGAAGGAAAGAAAGACTGCAGTAGTGCATTGGACTTGCAGAGGGAGAGAACTTTCCTTGGGCTACAAAGTGGAGTGGGGGGAAAGGGGGAAGGGGTGGGAGGTTGGGGATAATTGGGTGGGGGATACAAGGTACAAATGCAATTTGTGGTAATGGGTATACAACCAATATGAATCTGACCCTGCATCATGGGTACGAGGGGTGACAATCAGCTTTGTATCTCATGAATATTCATAACCAATAAAAAAAGTAAAATAAATAAAAAGCCAGTATCCAATGTACATTAGAGTGTATGTTAATCTACTGGAACTGATTATGCAAAAAGACCGTTAGAGCTGTCTTGTGCAATACAAGAATTTGGCATTAAAATGCGTTCCCTTTATTAATTTTCCTGTTAGGAATCTTTACATTTTAACCTGAACTTATTTTACTCAGTAGATATTTAGAAACTATCAAAAACTGTTCCCTTATAATATATTTGTCAAACTACTGAAAAAGAAAGTGTAATATATGGCAATGGACCTCCACTTTTTTCTTAAAGAAAGGCAATTATGTACTCAAATTAGGAGTATTATTTTGTAATTTATGAAAGGATGTTTATATTAATAGCTCAAGTTAATATAAATTGGAAAATATATTTTCTTTATCACAGTATAGAATGCTCTAATCAAAAAAAAGGGCATTTTCTTTGTTCACTTCTCCTACATATCCAAATACTACATAAATAATATAAACATTAGTCATTGAGATAGTTAATTTTATGTGTCAGCTCCACTGGGCCAACAGATACTCAGACAGCTGATAAAACATTATTTCTGGTGCGTCTGTGAGGGTGTTTCCAGAAGAGATTAGCATTAGAATCGGTAGCCTGAGTAAAGGATATCTACTCTCACCAATGTAGGCTTGTATCATCTAATCTCTTCAGGACCCAAATAGACAAAAAGGTGGAGTAAGGGTGAGTTCACCCTCTCTCGTAGCTGTGACATCCATGGTCTCCTGCCCTTGGAAATCAAAGCTCCTTATCTTTGAGCCTACGACTTTGGGAATTATATCAGTACCCCGCAAACGGACTGCTACCCTCTCCCCCAACCCTTGCCCCCTACTTTTTTCAGACTTTCAGCCACAGACTGAAGTCATCACGGACTACCTCAGTTCTCAGACATTCAGAGTAGATTGAATTATACCACCAGCTTTCCTGGTTCTGCAGTCTGCAGACAGCATACAGTGAGACTTCTTGGCCTCTGTAATCATGTGAGCCTATCACCATAATGAATTCCCCTTATGTACCTACATATCTATGTGTATGTACCTATATCTAGTGTATCTATATCTATATAAATATCTCTATCTGTCTATCTATACCGTACTGGTTCTGTTTTTTCTGAAGAATCATGACTATTAAATTCTTATAGGTGATTAATAAGTAAAAGTTAAATATCAAAATTAAATCAGAAGAATAAACGCAAAAAAGCAAATTTTTTAGACATACAAATTACTAGAGAGTGCATGCTTAAAAATGAAAATAAATATTATTTAGATATATCTTTAATGAGGTTTGTATTTCAATGTCCTCAATGAAAACAATTTGAAAAAGAAAGAAATCAAAGGAAATGTGACAAAAATGGAAATAGTCATGTATGTTATAAAACTGGTAGTGTTTCTCATCATGGAACCTAAAATATAAATAGTTGTCCTTGCCAAAGGGAGGGCTGAGAGAATGAATCACACATTTATCCCTGATATTCACAATAATAAATTATTTTAGAAGTGGAAAGGAGCAAATACTTAGGAAAGACATTTTGACTGGATTAGGAAATGAGCAGTTTGCCTTCATTTTCCAAACTTAAAAGAAATATTGATTTATTTTTAATGGGCTTTGGGTGCAAGAAGAAATTTTATATGACACCTCTATTATTAAATAATTCTCTGAAATTTAATAAGACAAAGTAAATAAATTGCATGTCTTTATTTTTCTTTTTTTCAGAACAAAATATTGTCTATCAGCTTAAAGAAAAGTAATCTACAAAAACATAAAATAATTTACAAAATCAATATATAGAAATCTGTAATTTTAATATTTACCAGCAATAGCAAGACAGGATATACTCATCAGCAAAATAGTTATTCAAAATAGCATCAAAAATTATTTTCTACATTTTAATACTTAATAATTATTTTCTTGATTTTCATAAAAATATGAATACTTTGTATGTACACAACAGCTCTAAAACATATCTGTAAAAGTTGAAAATAAAATATCTATCTTAGATACAAAGAATTAAATTTATTTACAGATTTGTGTAACCATCACCACAATATAATTTTAGAACATTTTAACATCCTCAGAATAAAACCTTTGTACCTGTTAGATGTCAGGCTCTATTTCTTTCCCCACTCTACCCAATTCCTGGCCCTAGGCAAACACTATTTTTTTTTTCTGTCTGTAAAAATGTGTTTATTCTGGATGCAACATTGAAATGAATCCATGCAATTTGTAGCCTTTTGTGTCTGCCTCCTCGCTCATAGGGTAATAATTTCATGATTCATATATGTAAAGCATATGTCATACTTTATTCCATCTTATGACACAGTAATGATCCATTGCATAGGTATACCACATTGTGTTTATTCATTCATTTGTTGATGAACACATGGTTTGTTCCTACTCTGGCTAGCATGAGTACTGCTGCTATAACTAACTCATGTACAAGTTTTTGCGTGGATATACATTTTCAATTCTCTTTACTATAAACGTAGGAATAGAATTGAACAGCCAAATATTAATTTTTGAACTGCCATATATTTTCCAAAGTGGCTATACCATTTTACATTCCCACCAGTTATGTAGTCACATCTTCCGCATTTGTTTTGTCTATCTTTTTGATTAAAGCCATCCTATTGGATGTGAAAAGGTATCTCATTGTGGTTTTTATTAGTATGATGAGTAATAATGTGAGCATATTTTCATGTGCTAATTAGTTATTTGCATATCTTCTTTGGAGAAATATCTGTTCAGATATTTAAATTCTTTGCCCTTTTATTTTATAACTGACTGTCATTTATTGCTTCATCTGACTTATTTGTTCTTACAACTTTTAAAAATTTAATTAGATTTAATTTTGTTTTATTTTATCATTACAAAATGTAAACATTTTTTGTGGCACTTTACCAATTTCTACTTAACCCTCCTCCCCCTCTCCTTTTCCCACCTCCTGTGGCCTCAGTTCCATTCTCTTCTTTTGAAAGTCAAGGAATTATCAGATTGCTGTATCTTTCTTTCTGCCCCCCCCCCCCAGCTCCCACTTATAAGTGAGGACATCCGGTATTTCTCTTTCTGTACATGGCTTGTTTTACTTAACGTGATTATTTTCGAAGTTCATTCATGATGCTGCTAATGGCAGCATAACATGCCTTTTTATGGCAGAGCAGTATTCCATTGTGTGTGTGTGTGTGTGTGTGTGTGTGTGTGTGTAATATTTTAATTATTTTTCCTCTGTAGGTGACTCGTCATTTCTCTCAGGTTGTTCTCAATAATTTTTTTCTTATACTTACCTTTTCAGAGATTAGAATATCATGTATCTGAGTGTAGATTTACTCGAGTTTATCTTCTTCAAGTTTCAATGAGCTTCTAGAATCTGTAAGTTTATATTTTTTGACAAATATGGAAAGTTTATAGTCATTTTTCAAGTAGTTTTTCAGTCCCACTATTTCTCTCTCCTGCAACTGGGATTCTGATGTCATGTAGACTATATAATTTTTTATTGTCCCGTAGACTCCTGAGGATTTTTTTTAAAACTTTTATCTCTTTTTTGATTTAACAGAATCTATAGATCTATCCTAAGTTCACTGATTCTTTCCTCTGATATTTGCATTTTGTTATTGAATCCATTCAGTGAAGTTTATATTTGCGAGTTTCTATCTTGTTTCTCTTTATGTGTTTTCTCTTTCTGGAAATATTTTTATTTTTCCATATGTATCAAAAGTGTTTATGACTGCTTGTTGTAGTATTCTTATGACAGCAGCTTTAAAGATCTTGCCAAATACTTGTAATATCTTTCTTCTTGGCATTGATTTCTGTTGGTTGTGTTTTCTTATTGGGTTTTAGGTTTTCCTGATTCTTATTATGCCAACTTATTATACACACACACAAATACACACACACCCACACACACACACACACACACACACAAACATGTAAATATAATAAATTCTTTCTTCTGCCTGTTCTAGCCTGCTGCTTAAGCTCTCAGTTGTGGTTTTTATTTTGTTTAATAATCTTTCAGTTCCAAGAGTTCTGTTGCATTCTTCTTTAAGGTATTAATCTCTTTGTAAATTTCCTCCTTCATATCTGGGATTTTTTTTTTTTTTTTCTCATTTCATTATGTTGCCTGAGTCTTCTTACATCTCATTTAGTTTCCTTAAGATTGTTGCTTGGAACTCCATTTCAGTCATTTCATGGGTTTCCTGCTCTATAGGGTCTAGCATTTGAGAATTTTGTATTCTTTTTGATGGTGTCATATTTTCTTGGGCTTTCTTATTTCTAGCATCTCTAGATGTCTGGTCATCTGGTAGAGCAGTTACTTCTTCTATTACTTTGGAGTGGGCTTTGAGTAGAGAGACTTCCTCTTCTTTTTCTGATCTCTGCTGGTGGCACTCCTTTTGTCAGTGCAGTCAAGTGGCTGGCAGGCTGCCTGCATAGTGGCTGTCACTCCTACTGTGGTGGCAATCTACTTTAGTGTTGGTCATTGCTGTGTTGGTGGCAGTGGTGGGCCACCCCCACAGAAGTTGTGTTTTCAGCATGCTCCGGCCTTCTGTTGGGTGGGGGTGAGAGGGTATAGCTCATGGCTCCTCTAAATTACTTTCTTGTTAGGATTTAAGATAATATATGCTTAGGTTATATATGAAAAAGAAATATTGTGTAACAATGTAAATTCCAAAATCTAGTGAATATTGTCTTCAAATTTTTTTCTGTTTTAATCAGTCATGTCCAATAGTTTTCCAAGACCCAATTTTTCCTTATCTTGTCTCCTAGCAAGCTCTTTGATTCTTAAGTTTCTAGAATTGAGTTGGTTTTGGAAGGATAAGAGTGGATAACTACTAGAATCTAAGATAGGAACAGATAGTAATATAAATGCAGAATATCCTGCTCAGTTTTTTCTGTTAGTTTTACAGGCTCTGCACGGCAGTTAGCATAAGGGAATCAGAAACAAGGGGAATGGATCATTTGTGTAGCAATGTGGATTGGTCTATACCATAGGCTTTTATTTTTAATGTTCCCATTAAGTTTTGTGTCCACAATAATTATTTTTATGAAGTAAAGGTAGGAAAGAATAGCAAGAGTAAATACATTTTATAAATATCTACTGTGGAACTTTATATTTTCTAATTTTCCTTTTTATTTTTTCAAAACTTTACAAAATACATCAACATAAATGAAAAAAATTGAGGTTATTCATAATACATTGCAATTAGAGAAAAATGGGGTTCAAAGTTCACAAGTTCCTGCAGGGATAAGAAATGAATTGTAATGTTTCCTAATAATTAAAAATTTCTTCAAGGTGTACAATGTGTCCCACTTCTTTTAAATCCATTCTGTTCTTTGTGATCAGCATATGAAACAATTATTCATCATATATTTAACAAAAACGCCCTGTTTCTGTTTCACCATGCTGAAATACCAGATAAAATGAGATTCCAGATGGAAGCAACAAGAACAACCAAGCAAATTCAATTCAATTATGCCTCTGCTGGCCATCTCCTAAATAACCACAAGTGAATAAATAAATAAAATACCCACCTCTGCCCTCTAAGAATGGGTAAGGAAATAATATGACTGTTAGTCTCTTTGAAAGCATTGCCCTGTAAAATCTGCATATTGATCCATTCTCAGCCTTCCCTTGAGAATAAGAAGCTGTTCATAAAAATTTATTTAGATACACTATTCTATACATAATATTTAAAATCATCTCTCTTTACCCATGTGTATACGTACTCAGAAACACGTTAAATGAGCGTGACTATCAATAGACATACAAGAACTGAAAACTTTCACATAATCTAACAAGATGCCTTCATGCAAAGTTCAAAAGAATGCAGTTTCCTTCTGTTAAAAATGTTTTGCATTTTCTCAAAATGCTTTTATCAGAATGCATACATTTAAAAATATGCTAGAAAATCTAATAAAAAATGATGAATGAATTATTTTGCAGTTGCATAGCTTAAAGCATTTCCTTTTATCCAACTAAGGCATTACCCAGGGAGTACTTGGTTTAGCTAAATAAAATACAATGTTTTCAGTCTCTTGCCAGGTAGTGGCAAATAATGCTTTCTAAGCTTATGAGCTTTAGTGCACCAGCTACAGTAACTGTCATTCATCCATAGATTTGTTCTTCAACTTGAGCCTCTACACACTCACCTTAAGGCTTACAATGAAGGGCTGCACTAAGTAAACCAGAAAATCCCCTCCTGAGCTGCAAGAAACTCTAAGCAACTAAAAGATGATTTATTGCTCAGAACATTATTTGTTATTTGCAAGCAAGCACAGAGCCAAGACTGAAACCAATAAGTGTACTATAAGAGAAAAAGAGGAAAGGAAGAGGAAGCAGATTGCACGAAACAATGTTTTTTTCTTATTTTCTTAATGACAATCTTCTTGTTATATGTTAGAGTAATAAAAAGTCTAATTTCACTTTTTCATGTTTGTTTGTAAAAAGATTTTAAGCCTCATCCCTCCCTCTTCCCTTTTGCCCTACATCTGGGCAAGCTGATAAGAGGGCCCTTGTGCTATCTTCCTTTGACTTCAGTGGAAAATACAAAACATGCAAAACCCTTCCCAGGGAAGGAAACTCTCATCCCAGCCCCACCCCTAACCACAATAAAAATCCCAAACCAGTCCTCTTTTCCTTCTCTCTCCAGCCATTTTCAGACAATTTTCCTTCTCTCTCCAGCCATTTTCAGACAAGCTTACAAGCCCAGTGCTGTTTTTCAAGAACCCTCATTACATGAGTAAAAAAAAGTTTTTTACACTCTTGTTCTGTGTGTGGTTTCATCACTGGCATCTGAACTAAATTTTAAGTGGGGTCCATCCTGCTTTCTCAGGTTGTCCACACAATTAGTTAAATAGTTTAAATTTTACTAAATTATTTTTATCTAAATTGAATAGAATACAAATTTAAGAGTGTTATTTAAATTCTAAATTGATAAAATTCTTTCTGATGCATTTTCCTGAACTTATACCTAATTCTAAAAAAAATAAATAAATTGTAGAGAATGCTATATTAATTTTTTGCATAAACTGAAACTACAATCTTACAAGAGAGTAGCTGTGCCCTTACACTATGGAAGTCACTCACAGTTACATACAAGCAGTGATTTTGAGCTAGAAAGTCAGAAATATACCATCTTCTCAAATTTGCAAACTGACCTTAAATCAGCTCCACCTGCCTGGCCAGTTAGCTCAGTTGGTTAGAGTGTATCCTTGTAACACCAAGGTCATGGGTTCGGAACCCCTTGCTAGCCAGCCAGGAAAAAAAACAGTCATTAAAAAATGAGCTCCACCTATGATTGGATTAAGGTAATATATCACTAGGCAAAATTTTGTCAAAAGGAAAAAAAAATGTTCTGCAGGAGGATTATTTTAGTTTTTCAGAGACTGTCTCTATATTTTTTCATACACATGATCTAACATACAATCAAACAAAATTATTAGTAACATTAAATAGCAAGATGGAATCAAAAAGAAAATAGATCACAGACACAGAGTCAATGGATATCCCAGCTACTAGCTATTAGATATAGCTTTTAAATAAATTATAGTAAATATGTTCAGGAAAATAGAAAACAGTGTCTGGCATTTTGGGAAAATTTAGAAATACAAATCAAATGGAAATGTTTAAATTAGAGAAGACAAGTGAAAGTAAAATTCAATAGATGTGTTTAACAGCATCTGAGGAGAAGAGACAGAGCTGAGGGGAAGGGTAGTGACCTTGAAAACATATCCATAGAAATTGTACAGGCTGAACAAAAGAAAGGGAGAGTAAAATGTAGCATATGTAGAAAGGATCCAGGTATAACAAATATGCAATTGTAGTCTTAGAAGAAAAATATATTGAGAATTGAGAAGAACAGTATTTGAAGAATTACTTACTAAAATTTTCCAAAAACTAACTAGAGACATTAATCCCTAGATTCAAAAAATTTTATAGACTGTATCAGAGTAAAAAAAAAAAAAAAAAAAAAAAAAAAAAAAAAAAAAATCCATATCTTAGCTATTGTTAACAATGCTGCAATGAACATGGAAGCATGGAAGTGCAGATAGGGTCTAATAAATGGATAAAGAAAATGTAGTCTATATGCACAATGGGATATATTCAGACTTAAAAACAACAACAAAAAAGAAAATCCTGTCATTTAGAACAACATAGATGAACCTTGAGTCAATATGTTAAGTGAAATAAGATAGGCACAGAAAGACAAATACTGCATGATCTCACGTACATGTGGAATCTAAAAAAGTTGAACTAACAGAAGCAGAGAATACAATGGTGGTTTCCAGGGGCTGGGGGGCGGGTGGTGATGTTGATCACAGGATACAAAATTTCAGTTAGACAGCAGGGATAAGTTCAAGATGTCTATTGTACAACACGGTGACTATAGTTAATAACAACATATTGCATTGCTGAAAATTGCTAAAACAGTATGTTGTGTGCCAGAAGAAAAATCATAATTTGTGCAGTAATGCATATGTTAACTAGTTCAAATTAAAAATAGTCAGCATAATAAGAATCAGGAAAACCTAAAATCCAATAAGAAAAGACAACCAACGGAAATCAATGCCAAGAAGTATTTGACAAGGTCTTTAAAGCTGCTGTCATAGAAATGCTATAACAGCAGTCATAAACATTTTTGAAACAAATTGAAAAATAAAAATATTTCCGAAGAAAGAAAATATATAAAGAGAAACAAAATAGAAACTCCAGATCTCACAAGCACAAACTTCACTGGATGTACTCAATAGCAAAATGCATATAGAAGAAAGAATCAGTGAATTTAGGATAGATCCATAGATTTTGTCAAATCTAAACAAGTTAAGAAAAATCCTCTGGAGTCTATGGGACAGTAAAGAAAGAAACAAACAAACAAACAAATATATATATATATATATATATATATATATATATATATATATATATATATATATATATATATATATATAGTTTTCATGCCATCAGAGTCCCCGTAGGAGCAGAGAGAAATTGTGAGATTGAAAAACTACTCGAAACACAAACTTTCCAAATCTGTCAAAAAAACAACAGAACCAAGAAACTCAGTGAACCTCAAAAAAGATAAACTCAAATAAATTTACACCCAGATACATGATATTTTAATTTCTGAAAAGGTAAGTATAAGAAAAAAAATTCTTCAGAGCAGCCTGAGAAAAATGATGAGTCACATACAGAGGAAAAATAATTCGAATAAGAGAACAAAGATTCCAGTGACTAGATTTCTCATTCACAGAAGGAGGTGAAACCATCTGCTCTGGAGGCCAGAAGGAAGTGGCACAACTTTTTAAAAATGTTTAAAGAAAAGAACTGTCAGCCCGGAATTTTATATACAATGAAAATAGGGACATTCTATAAAGAAATTTTCAAGTGAAAGAGAACTGAGACATTTTTTTCACCAGAACATCTGCTATAAAATGATCAGTAAAAGAAATTCTTCATGCAGTAAAGAGATTATAACAGAAGTTATAATATTAGTGATGAAATAAATATCACATATATATGTTATTCTCCTCATGAGGTATTACATTATATTTGATGGTTGAAGGCAAAAATTATAACATTCACTGATGGAGTTTACAAGGTAGGGAGAGGCATAATTTACATAATAGAATTACAAATAAGGGGGGGGTTGTGAAAACTATATGGTAAAATATTGATATTAGCAGACTAGAAGTATTTATACTGTGTGTATAATGTTTGTACATATACTGTAAACTATCACACAACTACTAAAAGTTATACAAAAAATATAAGCTTAAAAAAACAAACAAAAAAACATAATTAAGCAAAGTAAAATACTAAGAATGTTCAAGTAACCCAAAATAAAGAAAAGGGAAACATTTACTATCTAGTCTTTTACATAAAAAGCTTGCTCAACCTTGGTTTGGGACATCAACATGTGTCTCCGTAGGGAACAGATACGTGTCCCTGCTCTGCCATTTATCTGCTACGTGACTTGGTGCAAATGACTTTATCTTTTTGTACTTAAGTTTCTCATCTACAAGTAGAAGTTATATCATATCTTACTCTCCAGTGAAATGGAAACAAATTTGGTGGCATTCAGTGCTCATAGTATGCTCTTATAATCCTTTATATTTCTGTAGTATCAGTAGCAATGTCCCCACTTTTATTTCTGACTTTAGTAATGTGTCTTCTCTCTTTATTCTTAGTCCATCTAGCTTAAGTTTGACAATATTTTTTATTTTTTCCAAGAATTAACATTTAGTTTTATTGATTTTTCCCTTTGATTTTCTATTTCATTTCAGTTATCTTTGCTCTAATCTTTATTATTTTCTTCCTTCTACTAGTTTTGGGTTTAGTTTGTTCTTTCTTTTCTAGTTTCTTAAGTTAGGTTATTTATTTTAGATTTTTTTTTCTTTAATGTAACCATTTATAGCTAAACATTTTCCATTTAGCACTGCTTTTGCTGTGTCACATGAGATTTGGTATGTTGTATTTTTGTTTTCATCTGTCTCTAAGTATTTTCTAATCTCCCTTGTGATTTTTTTTTTCTTTGATTCACTGGATGTTTAAGGATATGTTATTTAAGTTCCACAATTTTGTTTTTTTCACTTCTATTTTTGCTCTTGATTTCTAAATTTATACCATTGTGGTTGGAGAAGATCCTTTGTATGATATCCACACTTTTAAATGTACTTAGACATAATTTATGGACTAACATATGGTCTAACCTAGAAAATGTCCCACATGCTCTTGAGAAAAATGGGTATTCTGTTGTTTGGGGGTAAAGTGTTCTGTATGTTCCTGTTAGATCTAGCTAGTTTACTGTGTTGCTTGTCTTCTACTTCCTTACTTATCTGCTGTCTAATTATTATATCCATTATTGAGAGTGGAATATTAGTGTGCAACCATTGTTATAAAACTATTTCTCTCTTTATTTCTGTATATTTTTGCTTCATATATCTCGATAGTTTGACATTAGGTATGTAAAAGTTTCTAATCGTTGCATCTTCTTGCTATATTGAAAATTTATTAATGTATAATGTTATTCTACACCTCATATACTTTTTTATTAAAAGCATATTTTTTCTTCTATTGGTATAGCTACTCCTGCTCTATTTTAGTTACTGTTTGCATGTAATATCTCTTTCCATATTTTAACCTTTAGTGAAAGATCAAAAGAGATCAAAAGTGGGTCTCTTGTACATAGCTTATATTTGATCATGTGCTTTTATTCCTTCTAATCTCTGTATTTTGATTGAAGATTTTAATCCACATTCATTTAAAGTATGTACTGATAGTGAGGTATTTCTATCATTTTTTATTTGTTTTTATTATGCTTTGAATTTTTTTTTTGTTCATTTCCTGCATTATTGATTTCTTTTGTGTTTAGTTGATTTTTGTAGGAAAAAGTTTAATTTCCTTTCTCATTTTCTTTTGTCTCCACTGTATAGCTATTTTCTTTCTTGTTACCATTGGGATTACATTTAACATAATACTATAACACTCTAATCAGAATTTATACCAGATTAACTTCATTAACATACAAAACCCCTGCTCCTTTAACAGCTCTATTGTCGGGTCTGCCGCTGGCAGCCCGGAACAGCCCTAGCCTCGTTCCCTTTGGTTGGCGAGCGAATAGCCCGGATTCTTCTTTCCCTCCGGTCCCCGTTGGGAGGAGACGGGGGAAGAGAGCTGTGAAGAGAGGTGAGCGCAGCCGCTGGCCCCAACCAGCCCATTAAAGGACACTCAGATGCAGCATAGGTTCTGTCGAGCAGTTCGGTTTATTATCACACAAGCGCTTGCTTTTATAGGCAGATGGGGAGGGGAGGTTTTAACATAATCCTATCAGCTTAAAGGTCAAGGGCATGCATCTTGTCTCAATGCCTAGCTATTGCAATCACGCAGTGTTCACTAGTGCAGAAGCGCGCGTATTTGGCCAATAAGGGCTAAGGCAAGGTTCCCGCAGACGCTCCCACCCTGCTTCCTCCCGGCGCCCTCTTTGGCTGCCACATTAATGGAGCCGCTTGTAATGTCACTTGAGCTGGTGTTAAGTTTTTAAGGCCCGACACTCTATCCTCATCCTTTTTAGTTGTTGATGTCACAAAATTGCACCTTTATATATTGTGTTACCCCAAACATAAACTAATAAGTGTTGAAGTGTGTTAGTCTCTTAAATTATGTAGGAAAGAAAATATGGATTTATAAGCTAAAATTACAATATTACTAGCTTTTAGAAGAATTATTGTTGTAATTTTAAATGTATTAGTCTCCCAAAGAAAACAGAAAGAGCAGTTACAAATCATTACAATAATACTAACTTTTATAATTGCCCTTGCACTTACCCTTACTGATGTCTTTAATTCTTCATATGGCTTTGAGTTACTATATAGTTTCTTTCATTTCACCCTATAGTACTCTGTTTAGTATTTCTTGCAAGGCAGCTCTCATGGTATGGAACTCCCTCAGCCTTTGTTTATCTCAGAATATCTCAGGTTCTCCCTTACTTTTGAAGGACAGCTTTGCTGAATATAAAATTCTAAATTGAAATTATTTAAGCACTTTGAATATATTGGCCACTGCCCTCTGGCCTCCAAAGTTTCTGATGAGGAAAGTGCTTATAATCTTGCTGAAGATCATTTGTATGTGATGAATAACTTTTCTCTTGCTATTTTCAAGGATATCTTTTCATCTTTGACTTTCAAATTTGGATTATAAGTAGTCTTGGAGTGGATCTTGGAGTTCAACTTACTTGGATTTTGTTGAACTTCTTAAATATTTATACTCATGTGTTTCATCAAATGTAGGAAGGTTTTAGCAATTATTTTTTCACATATTCTATCTGTAAACCCCTCTCCACCTTTCTCTCTTCTTGTGGGACTTCCTCAATGCATATGTTGGTCCACTCGGTGGTATCCCATAGATCCCTGAGGATTTGTTCACTTTTCTTCAATTTTTTTTTTTGTTTCTGTTTCTCAAACTTAAACATTTCCATTGCCGTATTTTAAGCTTGTTGATTCTTCTGCCTGCTAAAATCTGCTTTTGAATCTCTCTAGTGAATCATTCATTTCAATTATTGTACTTGTCAGCTCTAGGATTTCTTCTTGGTTTCTTTTTATGCATTCTATTTCTTTATTGATATTTCCCTTTTGTTTATAGATTGTTTTCTTGACTTTCTCCATATCTTCTTTTATTGTGCATCTTAGGTCACTATTTTAGAGTCTTTGTTGAGTAGATCTTCCATCAGATCTTTTTTAGGGTCAATTTCTGTTGATTTAATTTTTCTTTGAATGGGCCATGATTTCCTGTTTCTTTTTATGTCCTGTGTTGGAAATTGTATATTTGAATATCTATATTATACCAGTAATGTGGTAAGTCTGGAAATCATATTCACTTCCTTTTCAAGGGTTTTTTTGTTTGTTTGTTTTTATTGTTTTGTTCTGTTTTTTAAGTGTTATAGTCTGTCTCTGTGCCAAGGATCAGACTGAGGTACAAGTTGAAGTTCTTCTCAGTTCTTTGTTGAGCTTGTGCCTTTTGCTGGGCACTAGTAATCACTTTCTATTTTTTCCCCATATATACAGTTGCTTTTGAATGTCCTAAACTTTATTGTCTTGTTTCCAAAAGAAAACAAAAAGGATAAGAAAATGAAAGAAGGGAAAATAGAATGCTGGTCCTTTAAGTGTCCTGGAAATCACTTCAGCTGGAGGGGGAGGGGATAGCAATATTGGGAAGAGGTAGAAAAACAGTGACCCCTGCTTCATTGTCTGTACCTCTATAATCAGAAGCAGCCATCAGCAGTCAGGGCACATTTCCAGATTCCTGGAGGACAGAGTCCTTTTTGCCCACTCTGGCTCTCACAAGCTATGTTCATGTTGCTCTAGACACATGTGGACAGCTTCCTGCCATGGGTCTGAGGATGAAGTATGAGTACTGCTACTATGCTGAGAGCTAAAACTGACCTTAATTAACTACAATCTACTGTCCGAGCCTTCAGTTGCAGGTTGCAAGCCTTCAATAAACACCAGAGTTCCAATATAGTTGCATCCTATAGATTCTGCCACTATAAGTATCGTCCAGGTTGGTAGACAGATTCCTGGTGCTTCCTATTCTGCTGTCTTTTCAGAATTCTCCTCACTGTTACTGTGTTTTTGAATCCCTGTCTTTTCACTGATATTTTTGGAGAGATTTATCAACTGCTTTCATTGTCCATCTGTTCTTGCATGTTCTCTGCACTTTCCATGAGAGCTCTTAACATTCCATTCAAAATTATTTAAAATTTCCTGCGTGATAATTCTAAAAGCTATGCCATATTGGAGTCTGGTTCTGGCAATTGGTTTTGTCTCCTTAAACTGTTTCTTTCTTTCTTTTTTTTTTTTTTGTATTCCTAGTAATTTTTTGTCAAATGACTGACATGTTGTATTGGTTCATAGAAATTGAGCTAAATAGGCCTTTAATAATCCAGCTACACAAGCCAAAGATGGACCATGTGCATTGGCTGCTAGTGTTTGTTTCTTCACAGCAGGTAAGAAGTCAAAAGTCTACAGGTACTAAATTTTCACATATCCAATTATTTTAAACATATCCCGAACAGGTAGATTTTTAGCCACTGAGAGCCTGCTTGTTTTGCATATTCAATGAAACCCATCCAGCATCTACTGGCCATTGGTAAGCCTTGTGGTTATAAGACCCGCAGCTGCTGCTGCTGTTTGGTGCTCTCTGGCCCAGAGACCCCCGCGCTTCTGCTGAGCAACATCACCGAGGCACGTGAGCCACCTCATGGACAGTCTCATGATATGAGGGACTTCTCTTCTCATGCAATGCTGTGTGCTGTCCAGTAAATCTTGTTGTGTGTTACTGCTTCTTATGGTCATTTTTTTTTTTTTTTTTTTTTTATCAGTCCCCAAATCCCTTGAGAACCCAACAGGGGGATTCACTGTTTTTAATGTTACCTGTAGCCATAGGTTCTAGCGACTTCAGATCCATTCAGTGTCCTTGTTTTTTTCTTCCCTCTTGACTTTGGGCTTCCCCAAATAATCCTCCTCAGAGAGAGTCCGTCTCTTCCAGCTCTCTCAGCTTTAATCCACTGAAGGCCTTTTGCTGTGGTGGTCATTTCAGATCATTCTATAATTTTCTAATTAAATCCTAATCTTTTAGTGGGCCTGTGTACTGAGGTTGTGACCTTCACCTGTGTGTTTCTGTGGTCATGGCTTTTTGTTCCATACCTCTGCTCGCTTCTCTGTCTGTATAGCTCTCAATCTATTCATCTGAATCCCTTACCCCTGTTGACTATGTCTCCCACTGCTTAGGAGAAACAGGAACATGAAATGGGCTTGAATGAGAGGAATGCTGCGTGCCAACTGAGATCACACTGTGGCTTTGTATTTTCCCCTGTGGAATAGTCTTCTTCTCTATTCTTTTTTTTTTTTCTTTTTTTTTAATTAATGACCTCTCTCCTTCATTCTTCCTTACATAGCTATGAGGGGATCTTATTTGGATCTCTATTGTGAGAACATGTTGAGGTTTCTGGATGTGAAACTCACAAATGGGGGTCCTCTGTGGCTATGGGTCCCAGAAGTTTCCTCCACTCATGCCAGTCCACGCACAGCCTCTAGAAATTCATCACAATTACTACTAAATTGACCTTATGTATGGTGCAACAGCTTCTGCTGCAGGTGAGCAGACCTTGCTACGACTCTCTGGATGTGCTTCTCTTTACAGATTTTGGCAGTTTGCCCTGCAAGCTCATTTCTCTGATGAGTCTAAGAAGTCACTGATTTTCAATTAATCTGGCTTTTGTCTTGTTGTAATTACAGCAATGATAGTTTCGAAGTTCTTTATATGTGGGAACTCCAGGAATCTGACTTTCAAAACTATTTTTTTCAGCTTTAAACCAACATTTTAATCTCTATCTTCTCTTAATTCTTTAGTTTTCTCTTTTCTCAGAATCAATTGTCTTCAACTTTAGGATCATTTTTAACACAGTAAGGAGTCTGTAAATTGAGTAATAGAAAAATACCTTAAAAAATGAAAAAAAAAAAGAAAACAACACATCATACTTTATAATACTCTATTCTGACCCTCTCTATTACTATTCTCAAGAACTGTCTGATTGTGAGGAGGTGCATAGAATAGATGTACATGTGCAAGACCATTTTATGAGTGCTTTGCTATTGACTGTTGTGGTGATAGAGGGATTCAGAACTGAGCCTGAAGATGAGTCAGAAAAGACTGTCTCAAAAAGGATATAATGTCTGGAGTTCCCACGAAAACGCAGAGGGAAGTAATTTGCAGGCAGAGATTGCAAAGCAAACCAATGTTCAATTCAGATATGTATGTTTTCAATTCATGACATTTATAAAGTAGTTACTATTCCCATTTCAGAGTTGGTAAAGTTAAGAATAGTTGAGTTATCTAAGTTCACTTAGGTAAGGAAGAGAAGATCTGAAGTTTTACGTCATGCTGTTCCTTGGAGGGAATAAAAGAAAAACCTGGAATTCTGATAGCCATAGTTAGAGAACTGAAAACAAATCAATACCGTGATGTCCTTCCTCTTTTCTCCCCTTTGCCTGGTAGTTTTATTTCTTTTGTAGCATTTGTTTAAACTTGATTTTATTTGTATAAATAATAAAAGAGTGGGTTTATTTAGAGATCTGTTTTATTGATTTCTTCAGGCAAAATTTTGAGGCATGTAATGACATCCATTTGAAATATCTTTACCTTATTTGAAATTCCTGAAGCCAGCTTTTTCATGGGGTACGACAAGAGCATTCAGATAAGATTTTTAAACTGAGAAGCCTATGTCATAGGAATTTCATATGCTAGATTATGCACTTTTTGCCACATAGCCATTGCTTCTGGATCACTTTCATTTCCTGTCACCCACCATCTCCGGCCCTGAACACTCTAGTGAGACCTTCACTTTTTGGAGCAGTGTTGTCTTGCATGTATTTTTGAGTTGTGGTTTCCTTCACCAAGCTAGCCCTTTTATTCATCTTTGAGGGTTTCCTCCTAGTTTTGGTGTTCTATAGACCCTGCGCTTTTTTTTTTTTTTTTTTAAACCTAGGTTTGCCATAGTTCTGTACTTTTCCTACCATTTCTAAGTTTGGAGCATTTGTGAGAAATGATCCCACCTCAAACTTAATAAGTTCTTGTTTAATTGATTAATTCCCTTTCAGGATTCACAGTAGCTGTTATGTATTTTGAAATCTGTAATTGATTTCTGATAGTGTTTCTATTGCATTTTTTATCTCTATTAAATGCACTTATCACTTAATAATAAAACTACTCTGCCTGTCAGATTCCCCTTCAAGGCTTTAAGCTTCAGGTTCAGAGGATGTAGTTCATTTTCTTGAGACAGCCCAGTCTCAAATAGAAAATTGTTATTAATAAACATCTTTTTAACTTCTAACTCAAAAGAGAATTTGACATGAAAGTGTGTAACAATTAATATTTATTTAATTAAAAGATTAAAGTTAAATAACTGGTATTCATACTATATTTCTCTTTTTGGCAGAATATTTTAATTATAAAATAACTAGTGGTGAGTAAAAAAAAAAAAAAAAGATTATTTGTCCTGGAACTAATAGAAATAAATGCCCGGAATCCTATAACATTATAAAACTTGCAGTGAATCTATTTTAACTTGTGATTTAGGTTTACTCTTATAAGTAAAGGAAACGAAAACACCAAAATTTTCTAATCTTTCTCTTCCCTAAGGAACAGTTAGAGAGCAGTATATTCAGAAACAGTGATAGGAAATATTTTCTTTATATGGATATTGTGTAGGGAACGATGGTGATTACCAGTCTGGAGGTGAGTTAGAAAATCACTGACTATAACAAGATACAATTGAACTCCACCCTTGGGAAAGACATTACCATAGAAAACAAAATCAAAAGCTCTCTAGCCAGAAATAAACAATCAAGTCACAGATACTGGGTTGGAATGTTACACTAACAGAATAACGACCCAGGTGTTGAGCATACCCTGAAGTAGTATGTTATGTATTGCTTTTTTTGTATGTTTGTTTCCTTTTCCTTATAGAAATATGTTTTTAATGTACACTTTTAAGAATTCGATAATATTTGTTTTAGCTCTAAATCACATTAGAGTTCATATAGCTCTATCTTTTATTGAGCTGGAAAACTAAGACCAGAGGTCAGTAAAAATGGTAGAGCCATGTTTAAACCTGCATGTCTTCTTTCTAATCCAGACCAGGAGTTTCTCCAGAATCACTTTTAAAGGAAATCATTTACATCTTCATCATCATAATCATGTTTGCATTTATAAAATTAATATGCTAAAAATAAAAGTCAACAAAAACTGATCCAAATAACCCAAATACTACTTTCCAAAATAAACTGAGGAAAGATGAATGGAATCCAGAATATATCACAAAAAGCCAGAAGTACTTGCATGAACTCAGAAGTGTTTGTGTGGATTATTGGCCCCAAAGAGGAAGTGGTCATCGTACTATTCAAGGTGGCCAAGGGTGTGTTAGCTTTAAAAAAATCAGGTAGCAGTCCAAATAGACTATGACAAATACCAAGGGCGTGGAATTGTTGCCGAAGAAGAAAATGCCATAAAACTAATAAAGAAAATGAGGAAAGAGGAAAAGAAGAAAAGTAATAGTAAATCTCAAATAAGATTCTAACAGAGAGCAAAAACTTACATCCACAATTTTTAAAATCATATTTTTGTTTTCATTTAGCAGTGTGCTATGGGCCGAATGTGCCCTCCAAAGTTTCATGTATTAAAAACTTAATCCCCACTGTGACAGTGTTAAGAGAACGGGAAATCCAATTATGGTACTTGAAGGAGGGGCTTTTGAGAGGTGATTAGATTATGAGGACACTGCCCTGATTGATGCACTGATCCATTCATGGAGTGATGGATGTTGTTCTGATGGCTTTAAAAGGAGAACAAGTGAGGAGGTTACTCTCTCTTGCTCAGCCATTTCATCCTGTGATGCCCTGTGTCACTGTAGAGCCACCACCAAGAACAAGGCTCTCACTAGATGTGTTTCCTGGACTTTGGACTTCCTAGCCTCCAAAATTTTAGGCAATAAATATTGTTTCATTATAAATTACCTAGTTTTAGGTATTCTGTTATAAACAAAACAAATGGGCTAATATACAATGTCAGCATTTCTCTTAATTTTTACTGCTTGCAAGTAGTCTATACAGATTTTATGTCTTTAAATATCTTGAAGAACAATAGATCGTATATTGGAAGTGGTACTGAAATAAAGTGAAAGTTTTTATGTACCAAAAATAAATAAACAAATAAATACATCATTTTTGAGTCTCTACGTGAAACTAGTAAGTACCAGAGTCAGTGCTATTCACTCCATCCTGTCACCAAAAGTGAAACCATGGTAATATATGAATATATAATATCCAGTTACATATCGTCCTATAAAAGACCTATATATGATATGTAGATGCTGTTCTGGAAATAACTTTTAATTATATTCCTCCTAATCTAAGATGATATTTTCAGAAATAATTGAACACTTTTCTTAGAAGCATTGCTTCCAGGTAAGCAGAAAATTACAATATCCCCTAGATACTGAATTGGATTGGTTTTGACTATTGGTTTGACAATTGTTTCCTAATAACAAAACTTTTCAAAAGTTGTTCTGTTTACTATTGTTGAATAATTTCAGTCTTTAGTTAGGACATTCAAAACCTTTTTAGTATGGACACATAGCCATCACATTTTAGTCATGACTGTGTTTTTAGAAACACAGCAGACATACTATCAATGAATTTGGGTTTTGAGTTAGAATTTATGGATTCAAAGTCCAGTTCTTACACTAAATTATCTTAACCAAATGATTTATCCATTTGGTATCAGTTTTCTTATCAGTAAAATGTGAGTTATTATAACATTTCCCAAGTCATAGAGTTGCTGTAAGGAAAAATAATGTTAACTTATATTCAAAAAATACATTTTGAAAGTGCTTAGAACAGAGTTACATTTAATGAATATTACCAATCATTAATATGGAAATGAATTTAAAGCTTTATTATATTTTGACAAAGTCCTGAAACAAAATTTCAAAGTTTTAATAAAATGTATAAGTAAAAAATAATGTAATTTGAACAAAATGTATAAAATTTATACATTGCAATTAGAACAACCAAAAAGATGTCAATAGTATAACTTTGTTGAAAATTCAGTTTAAATTCACCCTAGTATTTTTCCAGCCTTTAATAGGAAGGTTTTACTCGAAATCAGTCAAAATCACAGGAAAATTCATCAAAGAAGGTGGCTTAAAAGTTTCAAGTCAAAAGAAAAACATAGTATCCACAGTTATCACTGAATATTTTATCAGAAGACTTACTGCTGTGAACTGTAGGAATCAAATTTATTGCTTGATGTGGTGAAAGAAATGATCAAGATTGTGAAATAAATTTTATTTTTTATTGTGTTCTAAACCATTTTAAGCTTGAGGCGTATTTGGTAGAAGGAATAGTAGAGTGTAAAGATGCCACATATTTTAATTCAATCTGAAAGCTATATAATAATATATTCTTGAAGATATTTATTGAAATGAGTTTTAAATTCAAGTACCTTCTCATTCTGGAGTTAAAGGCCTAAAAAGCCTGCATTTATCTCTTACAGCCATCCTTTTCACTAGACCCACCTTCCACCTTCAGACTAAAGTATCTCTTTACCCTTGATAGATTGCAATATTAATCTTTATTATGCATGTAAAAAAAGTATTTAACTTTAACAGCAATAAAAAGAAAAATAATAATGCATCAGCTTGTAAATATAGGGCAAAAAGGAGGACTCCCGGGATATAAAGATTGTGCCGTTGGCAAAAGATAACTCAAGTTGTTACTCACTGGTGGACTTCTCTAAGAAGAGCTGACATAGATATAGAAAAATAGGCCACTTGTTCTACAGTTTTGAATATTAATCTGTTTTAAAACTTTGCAAGTTACATTTAGAGGACAATCCTTAAGTTTGATTAAATTACCCAGTTTCTTCTCTATAAATATGCTACATTTTCAAAAGAAAGCATCTGAGTAGAGGCTGAACTTTGGAATCTATGCTCTTTACTTTTATGCTCTTTTTGTTTCTGAAAATCATCATAAAAATGTTTAACTCAATCCCAAATTAAATAATATTTTGAATTATATTTTTAAGTGTACTCAGAAATGCTAGAGAGTATTTTTAACTGCAAATTCTGTTGACAATACAAATAAAATTAGTTGTTTAAATTAACCTCATTAAAGTATTCATTACATATGATGAAATTGATTGAAGTATAATTTAAACATACTACAATTGACAAAGTAAACTTAACTAAATTTATGTGCACAGTTTTATGAGATTTTCCAAATATATCCAGGGGTGTAAAAACATCAAAATCATAAAATTTGACATTTCAGTTCATCAAAAAGCTGCTGCACACCCCTGAATAGTCAATTCCTTCTCTAAACCTGACCCATGGAAGTAATTGATCCATTTTTATCATAAAGTTTGTATTTTTAAGAAGTTTGTACAAACAAAATTACATGATAGGTATTCTTTTAAGGCTTATTTCTCATCTAACATGATGCTTTCAAAATTTATCCATGTTGTTATGCATTTTAGTCATCACATCCTTTTAATTGCCAAATAATATCCCCTTTTTCATTTCACATTCACCACAGTTTGAACTATTACAAATAAATCTTCTATGGGAATTTGTGCACAAGTTTCTGTGTTAACAAGTCTTGGGCAAATACCAAGAATTTGGATTTTCTGGTAAGGGTGTGTTTAAATTTATAAGTAACCACCAAATTGGTTTTAATGACTGTATCATTTTACATTCCCACTATCAAAATAGGAGATTTTATGTTGCTCCACATCTACAGAAATCTTGTAATATCAGTCTTTTGTATTTTAGTCATTCTAGTAGTTGTGTAGAGGTATTGAACTGAGGTTTTATTTTCATTCATTCAGTCGCTAATGGTGGGCATCTTTTCAAGGGCTTGTTGGACATTTGTCTTCATTCATAAAATTCTATTCATCTATTCTGCTCATTTATTTATTGATGGTTTGTGTTCTTTTTTCCTCTTTTGGTGAATGATTTTTTTAAAAAACAATCTAAACTTTATGTCTGTCTCAAGGCTGCAAAAATGTAGAAAAACATCATTTTTTAGAAATTATATGAATCTAGTTCTCACATGATACCTTTCAAGTTAAGTTTTACCCTTCAACAGAAAGGTTTGAAGTAGTTTTTCTATTTGCCAACATTTATCTTTTTTCCCCAGTGTCATGTGTCAAAAAGATTATGTTTTTTTTCAAGTGCATAGTTTATACCTTCAACATTAGTTCTGTCTTGAATTTCTGTTTGATTTTTTTTTTTTTCAAATCTTCCAGGTCTTTTTGTTATCACTTGTCATTTTTTCTCCTGTTTTAATTTTCCTCTTTAATCTAAACCATGTAAAATTTACTTTAAAATGTTCATAACTCAATTATTTTACCTGCAGATATTGCATCTCCATCCTCCTTCTCTGGATGGGTTATTTCTACACGTGTTTGGTAATCTGGGTCATGGTTCATCTCAGCCAGGCTTTATCCACAGGAACCTGGTGCAGCCTGACTGGGTATATTCCCATCCAGAGATGTAATATAGAAGCTATGATTAGTGGTCAAGTAGATTCATATTTTTTCATATTTAGTCTTTCTGGAACATGTAGGTAATACAGATTTAGGCCCTATACATCATTTGGAGTATAAAATTGCATTATAAATTCTCAGTGAAGGCTTTGTATTCTTACAAATCTTAAATCTACACTTCCTTTGATATCTCCTTGTATCAGTAAGCAGAAAATTTTAGTACTTACTTTCACTAAATGTAGCTATCTGATAATTTTGACTTTTGCCTGAATGTCAGTTCCAAGTCTCCACTTTTGAATGATCAAAGCTTTGCTTTCTGTACCTATAAGGCTGTGAAAATATAAACTGCTTGAAAACCGAGGCCATCAAATAAGCTTCTTTAAATCAATTTACACTAATGTTCTAATTTTCAAGTCTTGATTTGTCTCATATTCATAAAATTGTCACTTCTTTCTTGTAAGTTCTGTTAATATAAAAATGATGCTTGTTTTACATTAACTAGAAATCCTAACTCTTTTGGTAGCCAGAAAAATAGATTGCGGGTTATTTGTTTAGTCTGTATAATCCAGAAAATAAAGGTCTAAAATTACCTTTTATTTTACAGTATTTTTACAAAATTTCAGTCCATGCTTCATGTTTTTCCACATCTGTTCCATGTTTTTCTCCTATCTCTGGTTGTATTCCCTTAGCACCCTAAATAATGAACTATTTTTGCTTGTTGCCATTTATTATAATAGTAACCAGATATGTTGAGAAGTCCACACTCGCTCTCAGATGGTCTTGTGAAACCTTACTGCCTTCACCCTCACATACTGGGAAAGGGCTACATTCTCAGAGCTTTCAATAGGAGACCCATTTAAATATTTGATGTTGTATTTACACTACTAGAAATGGCTCCATTTCCCAAATATCTGGAATATATCCCCAGCCCATCCGAGTGCAAGCCGACCAGAGAGGCCCAAGTCCCAAGGAGGCCAGGTGACCCACAGGACCAGCACGCGAATGAGCAGACACTGAAGCAGCTGTGCCAAATTGGCAGCCATGGGAAGATCCTAGCCAGACAATAGTGTAGAGCCAGTGGACCATGAAATCCCTTGCCGCAATGACTAAACATCAAAAGAAAGATACCAGAAATATGAAAAATCAAGAAAGTACATCACCAAAGGGTAATAACTCTCAAGCTCTAGATCCTATAGAACAAAAAGCCCTTGAAATGTCTGACAAGGAATTTTGACTGATAATTCTAAGGAAAGTAAATGAGATACAAGAAAACTCAGCTAGACAACATGATGAAATGAGGAAAAGTATATAGGAACTGAAAGAAGAAATGTACAAGGAAATCAATGCCCTGAAAAAGAATGTAGCAGAGCTTGCCGAGCTAAAGAATTCATTCAATGAAATAAAAAACACAACAGAGAGTTTAACCAGCAGGCTTGCAGAAGCAGAAGAGAGAACTTCTGATCTTGAACATGGGCTGTTTGAAATAACACAGGCAGACAAAAAAAAAAAAAAAAAAGAAAGAAAGAAAGAAAAAAGAATTAAAAACATTGAAGAAAATCTAAGAAGATATCAGACAACCTGAAGCACTCAAATATATGAGTCATAGGTATTCCAGAAGGGGAGAAAAAGGAGATTGCATTGAAAACATATTCAACAAAATAGTGGTAGAAAACTTCCCAGGTATAGGAAAAGACACAGATCTTCAGATTCAGGAAGCTCAAAGATCCCCAAATGTATTCAACCGAAAAGGTCTTCTCCAAGATATGTTATAGTCAAATTGGCAAAACTCAAAGACAAAGAGAGAATCTTAAAAGCTGCAAGAGAGAAGCGTCAAATCACATATAAGGGATCCCCAATTAGACTAACATCAGACTCTTCATTGCAAACCTTAAAAGCCAGAAAGGAATGTGAAGACACATCCAAATTATAAAATACAGAGATTGCCAGCCAAGAATACTTGACCCTGCAAGGCTACCCTTCCAAAATGAAGGGAGAATAGTATATTTCTCAGACAAACAAAAACTGTGGGAGTTCACTACCACACTACCACCCTTACAAGAAATTATCAAGGGAGTACTGGGTTTGGTACCTGACAAATAACCACCACTGCCATAAAAACCCAAGAAAAATCAAAACCCACTAGTAAAATAAAAATGGCAACAATAAAGAGAAAAAAAAGTTTATCTACAATGCAAGGAAATAAAAAATACAGAAACAAAACAGTAAATCAGGAACAAAAGACACTTAAGACATCCAAGCAAAAATCAATAAAATGCCAGGAATAAATCAACACTTTTCAATAACAACTATTAATGTAAAAGGATTAAATTCCTCACTCAACAGACACAGACTGACTGACTGGATTAAAAAGGAGGATCCAACTATATGCTGCCTTCAAGAGACCCACCTCACCTATAAAGACTCACTTAGACTAAGAGTGAAAGGATGGAAAAAAATTTATCATGCAAACATAAATGAAAAACGAGCTGGAGTAGCTATTCTTACATCTGATAAAATAGACTTTAAACTAAAAACCATAAAAAGAGATAATGAGGGCCACTACATAATGATAAAAGGATTCATCCATCACGAAGACATACCAATCATAAATAAATACAAACCCAATGTTGGACCAGTCAGATTTATAAAGCAAACTCTACTAGACCTGAAGAAGGAAACAGACACTAATACCATAATAGCAGGGGACCTGAACATCCCAGTGTCAGTATTGGACTGATCATCGAGGCAAGGAATCAGCAGAGAAACATAAGATCTAAACAACACTCTAGACCATTTGGACTTGACAGATATCTACAGGACATTCCATCCAACAACCTCAAAATATTCATTCTTCACATCACATAGATCATTCTCCAGGATAGATCACATGTTACGTCACAAATCAAGTCTCAACAAATTCAAAAAAACTGGAATTATACGATGTATTTTTTCAGACCACAATGTAATAAATTTATAAATTGATAACAAATGAAATTCTGAAAAATATACAAACACATGGAAATTAAACAGCATTCTACTTAATGACATATGGGTCCAAGAAGAAATCAAACAGGAAATCAAAAAATTTATTGAAACTAATGAAAACAATGATACATCTTACCCAAACCTGTGCAGTATAAAGGAGGAAATTTATCACATTAAATGCTGACTTCAGAAGAATGAAAAGATGGCAAGTGGACAACCTAATACTTCACCTTATAGAACTAGAAAAACAAGAACAATCTAAACCCAAAGTTAGCAGACAGAAATAAATCATTAAGATCAGAGCAGAACTTAATGAAATTGAAACCTAAAAAATGCTACAAAAGATCAATGAATCAAAAAGTTGGTTTTTTGAAAAGATAAATAGAATTGACAAACCATTAGCATGACTAACTAAAAAAAGAAGACAGAAGACCCAAATAACAAAAATTAGAAATGAAAAAGTGATATTACAACTGATACCTCTGAAATGCAAGGAATTGTTAGAGACTACTTTAAGCAACTATGTCCCAACAAATTTGAAAATCTGGAGAAAATAGATAAATTTCTGGACACACACAAACTACCAAAACAGAGACAAGATGATGTAGAAAATCTGAACAGATCAATAACAACAAAAGAGATTGAAGTTGTTATCAGAAGGCTCCCAACAAAGAAACACCCAGGACCAGATAGATTCACAGCAGATTTCTACCAAACATTCAAAGAAGAATTGATGCCAATTCTCTACAAAGTATTCCAAAAGATTGAAACAGAGGCAATTCTACCAAACTCAATCTATGAAGCATACATCACCCTGATACCAAAACCAGGTAAAGAAACAACTAAAAAAGAAAACTACAGGCCAATATCCTTGATGAGTATGATGCGAAAATCCTCAATAATATATTAGCTAACAGAATACAGAAACACATATGCAAAATTATACACCATGATCAAGTGGTATTCATCCCAGGGATGCAAGGTTGGTTCAACATACACAAATCAATAAGTGTGACACACCATATCAATAAAATCAAACAGAAAGACCATATTATCATCTCTATGGATCCTGAAAAAGCATTTGATAAAATTCAACAATCATTCCTGGTAAAGACGCTCTACAAGTTAGATATAGATGGAAAGTATATCAGCATAATTAAAGCCATATATGAGAAACCCACTGCCAATATCATCCTGAATAGGGAAAATCTGAAAGCTTTTCCCTTAAGAAGAGGACCTAGGCAAGGATGCCCATGCTTATCACTCCTATTAAACACAGTGTTGGAAATACTAGCCAGAGAAATCAGAGAAGAGAAGGAAATAAAGGGAATCCAGATTGGAAAAGATGAAGTCAAACTGTCCCTGCTTACAGATGACATGATCCTATATATCGAACAGCCTAAAGCCTCTACAAAAACACTCTTGGAGTTGATAAATGATTTCAGCAAAAATCAGTAGCACTTCTATTCTCCATTAGCTAACATGGAGAAAGAGAACTCAAGAAAGCTTGCCCATTTACTATAGCCAGCAAAAAAATAAAATACTTAGGAATAGAGTTAACCAATGATGTGAAAAATCTCTATAATGAGAACTACAAACCACTGCTAAGAAATTAGAGAGGATACAAGAAGATGGAAAGATATCCCATGCTCTTGGATTGGAAGAATCAACATTGTGAAAATGTCCATACTACCCAAAGTGATATACAAATTCAGTGCAATCCCCATCATAATTCCAATGACATTTTTCTCAGAAATGGAAAAAAAAAATATCCAGACATTTATATGGAATAACAAAAGACCATGCATAGCCAAAGCATTTGGAGCAAAAAAATAAAGTTGGGAGCATAACACTACCTGACTTTAAACTATACTAAAAAACTATAATAACCAAAACAGCGTGGTACTGGCATAAAAACAGACACACTGAACAATGGAATAGAATAGAGAATCCAGAAATTAATCCTCACACCTACAGCCATCTGGTTTTTGACAAAGGCGCCAAGCCTATACACTGGGGAAGAGACTGCCTCTTTAGCAAATGGTGCTGGGAGAACTGGATATCAATATTCAGGAGAATGAAACTAGACCCATACCTTTCACCATACACTAAACTCAACTCAAAATGGATTAAAGAATTAAGTATACACCCTGAAACAATAAAACTTCTTAAAGAAAACATAGGAGAGACACTTCAGGAAATAGGACTGGACAGAGACTTCATGAATACTATCCCAAAAGCACAGGCAAGCAAAGGAAAAATAAACAAATGGGAGTATATCAAACTAAAAAGCTTCTGCACAGCAAAAGAAACAATTAACAGAGTTAAAAGACAACCAACAGAGTGGGAGAAAATATTTGCAAAATATACATCTGACAAAGGATTAATATCCAGAATATACAAGGAACTCAAACAAATTTACAAGAAAAAAACAAGCAACCCAATTAAAAAACGGGCAAAAGAGCTAAGTAGGCATTTCTCTAAGGAAGATATACAAATGGCCAACAGACATATGAAAAAATGCTCAACATCACTCATCATCTGGGAAATTAAAATCAAAACTACACTGAGATACCATCTCACCCCAGTTAGGATGGCTAAAATCCAAAAGACCCTGAATGATAAATGCTGGTGAGGTTGTGGAGAAAAAGGAACTCTCATTCATTGTTGGTGGGACTGCAAAATGGTGCAGCCTCTATGGAAAATGGTATGGAGGTTCCTCAAAAATTGCAGATAGTTCTGCCATATGACCTAGCTATCCTACTGCTGGGAATATACCCAGAGGAATGGAAATCAGCAAGTCGAAGGTATACCTGTTCCCCAATGTTCATCGCAGCACTCTTTACAATAGCCAAGAGTTGGAACCAGCCCAAATGTCCATCATCGGTTGAGTGGATACGGAAAATGTGGTACATCTACGCAATGGAATACTACTCAGCTATAAAAAAGGATGAAATATTCCCATTTGCAACAACATGGATGGACCTTGAGAGAATTATATTACATGAAACGAGTCAGGCACAGAAAGAGAAATACCACATGTTCTCACTTATTGGTGGGAGCTAAAAATAAATAAATTCACACACACATACACACACACACACACACACATACACACACAAAACCGGGGTGGGGGGAGACATAACAACTACAATTCCTTGAAGTTGATAGCAAACAGAAAGTACATTGTTGGGGGGGAGGGGGGAGAGGGAGGAGGGAGGGGGGTTTCGGTAAAGGGCCACAATAATCAACCACATTGTATATCGACAAAATAAAGTTAAGAAAAAATAAATAAATAAATAAATTTAAAAATAAATTTAAAAAATTAAATAAAATCTATCATATAGTTTTAGAGGTTACTCTAAACCCTTGCTTAATTTTCCAGTGTTGTAAAGGTTGGGTCTACAACTTGGAGAAGAAACTTAAGCTTTCTGAGAGCATAAACTATGATAAAAATTCTTTCCAAAAGTCCAACATAACAGTGTGTTTAAAAGGACCAAAAGCAGGTTTTCTGAATAAAAGAATTGGAAAATGCTTCCACAAGATGATGAATACAATGGAGTGAAGGAAAACAATCCTTCGGGATAAATTAAAAATGGTATAGACTTTTAGATAAAATTTGATAATATTTTGTTTATATATTTTATATTCTTATTTATAACTTTTATGATTTTATTATGCTTATGCTGGCTCCCTATTAGGACATAGATAATATTTCTCTTTTTCTATTACTCATACAATATTGGGAGTATTTTTTAATGTTTTAAAGAACTTCTCAATAAACCCAGCAGAGCCTATTTTTTGCTTTGTAGGAAAATATTCACCATTGTTTTCAGTTTTTGGTTTATTTATTTATTTTTTTTTTAGTGGCCCAGTTTGTTTATTTATTTTTTAATTGTATTTTGTCAATATACATTGTGGTTGATTATTGTGGCCCCTTACCAAAACTTCCCGCCCTCCTCCCTCCCCCCCAACAATGTCCCCTCTGTTTGCTTGTCGTATCAACTTCAAGTAATTGTGGTTGTTATATCTTCTTCCCCACCCCCGTTTTTTTTTGTGTGTGTGTGTGTGTGTGAATTTATGTATTAATTTTTAGCTCCCACCAAAAAGTGAGAACATGTGATATTTCTCTTTCTGTGCCTGACTCATTTCACTTAATATAATTCTCTCAAGGTCCATCCATGTTGTTGCAAATGGCAGTATTTCATTTGTTTTTATAGCTGAGTAGTATTCTATTGTGTAGATGTACCACATTTTCCGTATCCACTCATCCAATGATGGACATTTGGGCTGGTTGGTGGGACTGCAAAATGGTGCAGCCTCTATGGAAAATGGTATGGAGGTTCCTCAAACAATTGCAGATAGATCTACCATATGACCCAGCTATCCCACTGCTGGGAATATACCCAGAGGAATGGAAAACCTCAAGTCAAAGGTATACCTGTTCCCCAATGTTCATGGCAGCACTGTTTTCATTTTTTTTTTTTTTTTTTTTTTTTTTTTGTGTCTTTTTCGTGACCGGCACTCAGCCAGTGAGTGCACCGGCCATTCCTATATAGGATCCGAACCCGCGGCGGGAGCGTCGCTGCGCTCCCAGCGCCGCACTCTCCCGAGTGTGCCATGGGCTCGGCCCTGTTTTCATGTTTTAATAGCTAGATGAGTAAGTTTTCCTATTGAAAAGTTTTTAAAATTCTTGTCATATAAATACCCCAATTAAAAGATAGATACTGAAAAACAGGTAAACCCTGAAATTCAGATAGTTGTTTTGATAAATATCACACTTAAAGAATAAATACAAACAATAAAATGATTAGAAAAACGTCGTATTTGGCAAATACTAATCTCAAAACCCTTCCATAGCTCTATTTATATCAGGTAAAATAAATTTTAATTAAAAAATATGAAACAACAATAAAAATTTCTAGAAGGTGCCATAGGAACATAGTTTCATAAGGATAGGTTACAAAATAACAATTATTATGAGAAAAAATAAATTTAATGTTATTAAAAAAATTTAAGGTTCTTTATTTTAACCCCTCAACATCAAGAGAGTAGAAAAGACAAATCATAATGTGAGCATAGGAGTTATTTGCAGCACACATAAATAGGTTATTCGCAAAAGATGAATGTGAAAAAGTGCTTAACCTCATATACTATAATGATGTATCAGTAAGTACTTACTAAATGACTAAATACGAACAAATAAATGGAAATAAAAAAAACTAGCATTTGCAATTTTTGAGGAGGATGAGGAGAAATTGACACTCTTTTATACACTTGGGGTGTTTAAATTAGTGACTGTACATCAATTGCATAAATATATTCCTGAGTAAGCCTACCAACAGACATGATTGAACCAAAATACATATAACAAGAATGTTCATAACAGCATTCTTTGTAATAGCTCAAAATTGGAGTAAAAATAAATATATCTCAATGGTAAAATAGATTTGTATATCATGGTGTTTTATACACTTGACTAGCTTACAGCAATGGGAATAAATGAACTTTTACTAAAATGCAACATGGATGAATGTCATAATTCCAGTAATGAATAAAAGATGACTGAAAAAAATAACACAAACACGATGATTCCATAGTTGTCTCAATAGGAGATGAAGTCAATTGAATACTGATTCCCCAAAGATGTTCACATTATAATCATCAAAGTCTGTAAATGTGTTTGTTTCCTTAAATTGCCAAAGGAAATTTGCATACATGATTAAGTTCAAGGTCTTGAGATGGAATTATTCTGGATTATCTGGGCAGGCCCAGTTTAGTTGCACAAGTCCCCTTCTGGTTTGTGTGTATGTGAGTGTGCTGGCCAGTATGGGGATCTGAATCTGTGACACTGGTGTTATAAGGCTGCACTTCAACCAACTGAGCTAACTGGCTGGTCGCACAAGTCCTTAAAAGTAGAGAATCTTTCCTGACTGTTGTTAGGTAGAGATGTGACTTTGGATGAATGATCAAAGTGATGCAAAGTGAAAAGTCTTGACTCGCCATTGCTGGTTTTGAAAGAGGAGGAAGGGGGACCATGAATTATGGAATGAGGGCAGCTTCTAGAAGCTGGAAAAACCAAGTAAACAAATCATCTAGAGCTTCCAGGAAGGGAGATAGCTCTGACAACACCTCGTTTTTAGACTAGTGTAACTAGTTTCAGACTTCTGATATACTGAAATGTAAGACAGTGTGTGGTGTTTAAGCCACATTTGTGTTAGTTTGTTATGGCATAACTGAAAATCTAACACATGCAGCCAAACGAACCCATGTCGTTAGCAATCTGATTTATGGTTACCTTTGGGTGAATGAAATAAGTGGTAAATGGGTACGCAGAAGGGGGCCTTTTGTTGTCATGATAATGTTCTATTTATTTACCAAGTTAAGGTTGCAGAGGTTTATTCGATTTATAATGAACCATTGAGCTGTACACTTGTGATATGGGAAAATTTCTATATATACATTTCACTTTAATGAAAAAAAAAAACCAAACATCCAAATAACTGAATTGATGATGTGGAAGACAGCCTTGAGATAATCACAGGTATTAAAATCACAAGTTTTAAAAATGAAGGGATATGACATAGAAGATATAAACACGAAGTCTTTGATAGAGAAAAATGGTATTCCTTAAGAAAAGACATGAACAGTAAAGAATCTGAGGAATGATAAGGAAAAAAAAAAGAACCTAGATAAGATTGAAAAAGAATCCACAGGGAATTTTTACACTGAAGGCTTAAATACATTTCCAATAACTCTTTATATATTTTCAACAAATAGATTTTCTAAGAATTATTTCAAATTAATATTTATACAAAAGAAATTGTATTTCTAATGAAAGAAAAATAAAAACAGCCTCAGATAATCTTCTTTTGACACAATATTGATAAATTAAGAGAATATATGCAAAGATTAAAATGAAGAAATTAGAGATACAAACTATCAACACTAATTCATGTTGTAACATATATGTAACATGTACATTGTTAGGTATACAAAAACAGGGAGGTATCCCACCTATTTTCCCATCCTGAGGGGAAAAAAGTACAAACAAACCAATAAAAGAACCCTCAAATATTTATTCTTACTCTACAAATGTTTAATATAAACTAAGACAATATTTAAAAAATTCCAGAATATTATCACTAATTTTAGGCAATAGAATCTGAATGTCTAATGAAATGAATTTTGGTATACAAATTATAGCACATCTGCAAGATAATATGCTATGTATCAATTTCAAATTATTATAAAATAGTATTTAATCAACAATATGTACAATATATTGTTAAGTATAAAGTACACTTCAAAACTGTATTATGGTTTAATCCCAACTTAAAAAGGAGAACATATAAATATATGGATATTGTTTTTCAAATTTAGTGTTATCTTTATTTTTTATATGGTCTCTAATGTATGCATACTATTTTTAAAGCATAAAAATAAATTAAGTATTTATTTAAAAGAAAATATGAATAGTAATCAATTATGCTCTCATATACATTAGGTTTAAGACAACTTTTAGAAAAGGAACTAAGCAAAACTAAACAAGCTATTTAATTTTATTTTCAAATATTTAAAGTTCTTTGTAAGATAAAGATGTTTTCACATTTACATATTTTAATTTCCTGTTAACTACAATCCATCAACATACTTGTCAAAATATACAGATGCCCTTACGTTACAGTGTATTACTTTATATTTTATTTTCTTCAATTTGTATTGAATTACAAATCAAAAAGTTTGCAACATAGTTTTGATTAATTTAAGACTCAATAGAACCTGTTTCCTGTTTTATGTTTGACAACAATTTAGCATAATATAAAATGGTATGACATTAAACAACATTCCTGATCAGAATTCAGTTCCATTCACAAGCTCCATTAGAGAAACAAAGCTATCCACATATCAAGAATTTTGTGTCAGATTTGGTAATTACTGTTTGAGCATAATGGGTGTAATACCATAATTTTTGTTACAATGTTTGATTTGTTTGGCTAGGCAAGACAAGGCATAATTTTGAGAAAAGTATAAGCTAAATGTAACTTTAAATTATTTGTATCAGAGATTGCCACTATGAGAAGAAAAGAGCCATTTGCTTTATAAAATTTATGACCGCTATTTCAATTTTGAATGAATGATCTATTTTTATTAACAAATAATTCGAGGTAAATTTGTAATTTTAAAAATGCATATAAAATATTAAGAAAGGTTGACCTTAAGATATGATTATTTTCAACGTCATACTGGATTAAGAATGGAGATCTTGTGACCATTTTATCTATTATAAGAGAATAATTTTTACACCATTAAGGAAAAAAATATGGTACAGATGGCCTGTATATCTGCTTCTAAAAGTGTGTACTTTCTAATTATTAATTTAATACTGGAAATAATACAAGCAAACATTGAAAAACATTTACATCACAGAGAGCAATTATCTGTTGCTCACTCAATTACCAAATTCTCTGTAAAATTAGATTCTTCAGTTGATATAAAGTATTCTACCTAAACAATTTCCTCTAATAATTTGACAGTGTGTTTTCTTTATTGTTAAAGTAATTACACCAAACAGAATTATTATTACAAATGACTTATCTGGAAGCTTGCGATTGATGCTTAAACATAAAAATATTATTCCATTACATCATTTTCAAAAAGGCTTAATTTTAGACTATAAAAGTGCTGTCAAATATCTAATTTATATTCTTTCAATTGTAAATAGAAAATTGGTCATTGGATCTGACATACTAGATGAATATATTTAAGCTTGAAATGGAGAAAAAAATATAGTAAATGTTTCATTCTAACCAGATGATCAAGCTTTGGCTGAATAATGATTCTGGTTTAGTTGTACATTTCACAATTGGTAGAAGCTAATCTACCAAGCCCCCTGCCCCCAAATATATACATACATGCATATGTATTTATATATGTATATATGTGTATATATGTGTTTTTGTGCATATCTATCTATATATAAATAAAAAAACCTATATTATATATAATAATTTATATAATTTAGTTTTTTTTTCTATTATTAAAAACTTTTTGACCTATTTCACTTAAAAAAACTTGTTCTATGATTTATTTCTTGTTATTGTCAGGAAAAAAGATTCAAACTATTACACACTGGAAAAATAATAAAATTATTTGTAATTTAAAATGCAAATTTATCCTTTTTCCCTTTCAGACTTTACTATTTGAAAAGCTATGCAATCACACCCTTGCCAAAATAATTGAATAATTTTCTTCCAATATCATTTAAAAAAATACTTAGTCCTTGTGTCAGCAAAACTGAATTAATATTACTATGCTAAGTACTCAATATCATATAATTTAAGCTGCCATCAATTGAATATGCATAATTTTATTACGCAATACAAGAAAAGAAATGCCACTAATTAAAATATTATGTATTAGTAAGGGTTCTATGAGAAAACAAAAAAAGCAGTTGTTTAAATAGATATGGTCTAATATGCCATAAAGTTATTCAATGAGTATACAAATATAATTTTAATTATCACTGAAAAATCTATACCTGCAAAAATGGCTGGAAAACGATGGCAAAATTTGTAATTATTCAAATTTAGGAATTTCAGAGAAAATGCTCACAGGGCTGAGAGTCAAACTTCTGAAAAGATGTACTGTTTTCTGTAAAGTATGGTTTTTCATCATAAGAAATGTTGTCTGTAAAACCAAGACTACAAGTAGGACATTGCATACACCAGTGGATGGTGGATGCTGGCAGAAGGCATCACAGGAAGGGGAAGAAACTCCAGCTGAAACCAGCAACCAAGTATGATTGCCCTTTCCCCAGGAATAAAGGACCCAAATGTTCAAGGTTGATGCAAGGCATGGAAGCTTTATTATCAGGCCTGGGAAACAGTCAGACTAGAAACTATCTCACAAGCCTGAAAGACTCAGCAAGAGTTTTTATTTATTCATTTCTTTTTTATTTTAACTTCTCAATATACATTGTAGTTGATTTTTGTATCCCTTTACTCATTCCTCTTTCCCTCCCTTCCTCTCGCAACTACAGCATATCTGTTCACTTGTCTTAACAATTTCAAGGAATTGTTGTGATTGTTGTATCTTCTTCTCCCCCACTCTTTGTTTGTATATTTATTTATTTATTTTTAGCTCCCACAAATAAGTGAGAACATGTGGTATTTCTCTTCCTGTGCCTGACTCATTGCACTTAATATAATTCTCTCAAGGTCCATCCATGTTGTTGCAAATGGTAGTATTTCATTCTTTTTTATAGCTGAGTAGTATTCCATTGTGTAGATGTACCACATTTTCCGTATCCACTCATCTGATGATGGACATTTGGGCTGGTTCCAACTCTTGGCTATTGTAAAGAGTGCTGCGATGAACATTGGGGAACAGGTATACCTTCGACTTGATGATTTCCATTCCTCTGGGTATATTCCCAGCAGTGGAATAGTTGGGTCATATGGTAAATCTATCCGTAATTGTTTAAGGTACCTCCATACCATTTTCCATTAAAGGAAAACAAACCAAATGGGATTATACCAAACTAAAAAGCTTCTGCACAGCAAAAGAAACAATCAACAGAGTGGAAAGGCTACCAGTAGAATGGGAGAAAATATTTGCAAAATATACATCTGACAAAGGATTAATATCCAGAATTTACGAGGAACTCAAACAACTTCATAGGAAAAAAACAAATAACCCAATTAAAAAATGGGCAAAGAAGCTGAATAGGCATTTCTCAAAGGAGGATATACGAATGGCCAACAGACACATGCAAAAATGCTCGGCATCACTCAGCATTCGGGAAATGCAAATCAAAACCACTTTGAGATGCCACCTCACTCCAGTTAGGATGGCTAATATCCAAAAGACAGAGAATGATAAATGCTGGTGAGGTTGCGGAGAAAAAGGAATTCTCATACATTGTTGGTCAGCAAGAGTTTTTAAAGGGAAAAGTGTGGGAAACAAAAGGGGTAGTTTAGTACCATCAGAAAGGTGCTATGTGAAATATTGCTGGCTTTGGGCTTTCTTATCGGAGGGCTGGTACTGTAACTCTTTTATCCAGTTCTGTAATTCTTTCACTCATCCTTGGAACATGGGTGTCATCTGGCTCCCACAAGCTGTCTTGTTCCCTGACTGCTGTGACTCGAAAGGAACAATAGTTAGTTCACCAAGTTCCTGATGGGCTCTTATTATCTTGATCTTCCTGAAACTAAGTCCTGTAGTGTTTTCCCATAAGCTATGTTGTGGAACAATTAAAAAAGTCCTTTTTATGATTAGCATTCTGCTTAAAGCTGTATTCTGCAGAGTGGCTCTTCTAAGGTTAATTGCCTATGACTGTCTGCTGTGGTGGGCTCTTACACATCTGCAGAACATTTATTTCAGTTAAGACAAGTCTCTCCCTCCTTTGTGGTGGATGTGAACCAAGTTTATCAGCAGCTACCTGCAAGCTAGCTGACCCATAACCCATGGATGTGATGTCCTATTGAGGGCTCACTGTTGGTCTCAGATATTGGCAAAGTATGCATTCAGCCCTAGCAATGCCCAGATAATCTTTGGTGAGGAAAATATTTTGCTGTTGATCATACATGTAATCTTCATTCCCATATGATGATCACTTTGTACATAGACTCTTTGGGCACGTAATGAGGTACCTGGTAATAGAGGCTAACATATCTACAGAACATGCATATTTTCCACCTGGTTGAGAGTCTGCTCTGTGATGGATGTTCTTTGGTTACATTTGTATTGGATACAAATGTCATTATGCCCTCTGAACATGCTGAAAAGGCTATCCATTTAACTCTACCTCAGATCTCTTAATCATCAATTAAGCAATCCTGATTTCTTCAAAGAGACCATTGTTAACAACCTCACAAGAATCAATGTAGATCATTACCTATGGCCATTTCTAGGTCTAGAAAAACTGAACAACCAAATATACCACCCAAATTACTTTCTACCTGGAGAATTTATCTTTACCACTGTGTCTCAATGCCTCTAGAGTTGTGCTATGGAGATCCAGCCATCCTTTTTTTTTTTTTTTGATGAATTCATTATATTTTTCTCAACCATCTTTGAATTAGGTGAGAGCTTCCCCCCCCCCCCCGAACAACTGTTTGTAAGAAACTGGCCATAAGGCTACGGAGAGGACTTAGAGAGAAGAAACAATGCACCAAGAGTCAAGGTCGGAATTTGACCACTTCATCGTGGAACTTATTTGTGCCTGGAGATGTTCTTGAGCCAATTTCCTACATACTATTTCCATTTATAATAGAATAATTGTTGTACCTACCAAATATGATATTTGGTTCAAATAATCAGTTCATGATGGTAAACTCAAGTCATTTGCTGTCCCATTGTATCTACCAGTATTTTTAAAAAGAAGATATTGATCTTTGAAAGACAGCATAGATTTGCTCCAAAATCCTAGGGAAATGTGCAGGGTTCCTCTGTGACACCTGTTGGTAAATCCTAACATGGCACCAGCTACAATGCAACAATGTTTTTTGAAGAGTCTCAGGCATAGCATCATAAAATGCAGAAAAAAAGGGTGGATTTAGAAATAAGAGAAAGGAATTTAATAATTGGCACACACATCTTGCTATCCATTGTAATCTCACCCTGATTTTAGATATGTTAAAATGTAAAACAACTCAAAGGTTTTAATTTCTTAATTGATTTATTGGTTTATTTACTTATTTTAACACATTTTTGAAATATAATAACACAATGAACTGCATATATGTCGGGTCCACCGCCGGCCGACCCAAACAGCCCTAGCCTCGTTCCTTTTGGTGGGCGAGCAATGGCCTGGATTCCTCTTTCCCTCCTGTCCCCTTTGGAAGGAGACAGGGGGAAGAGAGCCGTGAAGAGAGGTGAGCTCAGCCAATGGCCCCAACCAGCCCGGTTAAAGGACACTCAGACGTGGCGGGGGTTCTGTTGAGCAGTTCTGTTTATTATCACACAAGCACTTGCTTTTATAGGCAGATGGAGAGGGGAGGTTTTAACATAATCCTATCAGCTTAAAAGTCAAGGGCATGCAACCTGTCTCAATGCCTAGCTATTGCAACCACGCAGTGTTCACAAGTGCAGAAGCACGTATTTGGCCAATAAGGGCTAAGGCAAGGTTCCTGCAGACCGTTTCACCCTATTTCTTCCTGGCGCCTTCTTAGGCTGCCACATTAATACTCCCTTGTGGGCCCATAATGGTGCCGCTTGTAATGTCACTTAAGGTGGTATTAGTTTTTAAGGCCCGACATCTCCCCCTTTTTGTTTTAATAAGGCAGCTGGAGGCAGCTAACCTTCCCAGCCTCGCCTCCATTCCCTCTGGTGGCTGTGCCTGTCTTAGGTTGTTTCCCTCTGGAAATCTTACCCATCATTGACTATCCAGCCAAGCGGGGGCGGGGTGGAGCCTTAGAGATTGGCATTGATTTCTTGGGCCGAGCCCGTGGCGCACTCGGGAGAGTGCGGGGCTGGGAGTGCAGCGAGCGACGCTCCTGCCACAGGTTCAGATCCTATATAGGAATGGCCGGTGCACTCACTGGCTGAGTGCCGGTCACGAAAAAGACAAAAAAAAAAAAAAAAAAGAAGAGAGATTGGTATTGATTTCTTGAAGGGCCATATTGACCCAAGGGCTGTCAGGGCTTTCATTATGGGCCACCTCCTCTACCACCTGGGTGAGCATTATGAGAGAAGTGGTGTTGTGCCTTGTAAGGGACACAACCTGGTGAATGGCATAAGGCCCCAAGATGCTAGGGGGCCTGTCCGGGAGGACAGCAGGGTGGTGAGCCATGGGGAACTTGAAAGCCAGCTTTGGAACCAATTACTATTGGCTTCTCGATCTTTTTTTGCACTTTTCTAGCCCTTCTCTAAGCTTAGCTAGGGAATCCTTGACCACTCCAGAGTGCTCGGCATAGAAGCAGCACTCTTTGAGGGCGGCACATAGCCCTCCTTGTTGTAGAAATAGCAGATCCAATCTGCGTCCATTCTGTAGTGGCTTGTATGACCTCCCAGGTTTGGTTGGCTGGCTCATGGGGACCTCCCCCGGTGGCAGAGGCCCTTGTCCTTGTTGACCCGAGGAGGGCGGCCACTTGGAGCATCCACAAAGGGTTCATAATGCAGTCTGAAACATACAAACAATGAACTCCTCAGGGTCCTCAGTACCCTGGGTGTCTGGCAAGAACTTAAGATTTTTGGCTGGGACCCATATAGGAGTTCACTCACTGAGAGGGAAGACACAACCAAACCCTCGACCCATAGTTAGCAATGGGTCAGGGCCCCTCCACTGGCCTGTTAAGGGGTCTTTCCACCGCACTTGGACTTCCGGGCATGGTGATTGAGCTGACCAGTGTTTCTGGAAGGCAGACAGGGGTTCATTTTTGGAAAAATTTAGGATGTTTAAAGTTAGGAGTGCCTGTCCCAACTGCTGATGAGGGCTGGTGACTCCCCCTTTTGGTTTTAATGCAAAATGAGGGACTATGAGCCATGCCTTGGGGAAGCACCACCCACTCAAACCGCCAATCAGGACACTGAAAGTTTATGGAGGGGATAGAAAAGGCAAACTTTTCACAATCATTCGGGTGCAGTGGAATGGAGAAAAAGCAGTCCTTGACATCTATAGTTACTAGGTATAAGTTGCTTGGTATAGCGGGGGTCCATGGCAGTCCTCTCTGTGGCGTGCCCTGAAGGATCATTCTTTTATTGACCTCTCTAAGGTCTTGTAGCATTCTCCACTTTCCAGAGGCCTTCTTAATTACAAATACTGGAGTATTCCAGGGGCTAGTGGATGGGCAAATATGCCCTGCTTGGAGCTGCTCATCGACAATTTGTTGTAGGGCCTGCAATTTATTATCAGGAAGTGGCCACTGCTCTACCCAAACTGGGGGCCCATTTACCCAATGGATGGGGGGGCACCAGGGGAGCAATGGCCTCTAGGATTGGGGGTGACCAGCCATCTGTTTATGAGGGGTTTCGGGGAACTTGACCCTGGGAAGAGGCAGATGGTTTCTTAAATCCCAAAAAGTGCGGTCTCCCCTATAGTTTGGAAAACAGGGGAGATTAAACTGTTGCTGAGACTCCTCCTCATCTAGGATACCTTCATAAAGGGCCTTATGGTCAGTGGTAATGAAAGCGTCTGCTTGGCCTAGAACATCTTGGCCTAACAGGTTGGCCACCAATCCGGCAGCAATGAGAGGTTTTACTTCCCCTTTTGTGCATCTTCCCAGTGAAGGATTTCATGGGTTTCCCACGTTGGGGTTTTTCCCCCACCCCCAAAATTTAGGGGCCTGGAACTAACTTCCAGCTTGAAGGGACTTCTTCCCGTCTAAGGACTGTTCGATCCACCCCCGTGTTAACAAGGCATCGGAACTCTTTGCCTTGAATTTTAAGATTCATTTTTGGTCTTAAACCAGGGACTATAGGTATAGTCCAATGAGCCTGGGGTACTGGCCCCCTGGTAGGGCATGGAGGCACTGGCTTCATATCCCCTTGGGGTGACGGGGCTGGGGATTGCCCCTCCTCTAGTTTAAAGGCTTTCCGTCCTTGTCAAACTTAGACCGGCACTTACGCTTCCAATGAAGCCCCTTACCGCACCTAGGGCACAGCGTAGAGGGAAGGTCTTTATTTTTCCGGTTGGGACAGTCCCTTTTGAAATGACCTTGTTCCCCACAGCCATAACATTGACCCCTATGGGACGGTTGGCTGGGGCTCTCCTTAGGGATCCTGACACTAAGAGCCTGGGTCATAGCACCTGCAAGGGTTTCCGCTTGAGCTTGTAGAGCGGAAGTTAAGGCCCTGGTTTGTTGTTGGTAGCTTCCAACGTCTCTACTGGCAATGACCCACTTTTCCATAGAACAATCTTTGAGCCCAGCACAGGCAAGCTTGTGGTCGGCAGTCATGCCGTCCCATACTAGCATTTTTACAAATGGGTCCCAGAGAGGACCTGGGGGAAACTTTCTCTGTATGCTCTATTCCACCCGAACTATGAAAGAGGGCAGGTCCTCGGAGGGTCGCTGGGTGACCCCAGCCATTGCGGGCTCACAGGGCCCTTCAGCCAACTTTTTCCATGCGGCTAACGCTGTTGCCCTAACCTGGTCCTGGTAGGGGGCTGGGATGGCCGCCTGTTGGATTCCAGTACTAAATTGATCTACTGTTCCAGACAGCATGCCGAAGCTGATGGGGATGGGGGTGTTGGCTGCTTGATTTATCTCTGCCTGCACATGGCACTCTTCTTCAAAGAAGGCACAGAACTTGATAAACAAGTTTGGAGGGAGGACAGCCTTACAGAGCATTTTCCAATCTTGGGTCGTGCAGGGTTGATGTGCTAAGCCCTGGAGGATGGTTTCTGCCCATGGGGAATTGGGCCCATCCTCTGTGACAGCCTTTTTCAGCTCTTTAAGGTCATGAGCCTCCCAAGGGTACCAAGCAGCCAGCCTATTTCCACCGGGGGCTTGGTCAAATTTGGACCTACAGTCCTTTTTCCAATGTAATCCTTTTTTACATCGGGGGCAAGGTGTGGTAGGGGTTTTTTTGCCTTTAGCCTTGGGACATTGGCTTTTAAAATGACCTTGTCTTCCACAACCAAAACATTGTCCCTTGAAGGGTGGAGAAGTATTGTTTCCTGAGAGGATCAGGGCGGTAAACGCCTTGAAGGCTCTGGTTGAGTTTTGTGTCTGAGCCTGCAAGGCTGAGGATAAAGTCCTGGCCTCAGCAACAGCCTTTTTTAGTTCTTTTACGGTGTTGACCGGATAGGCCTGAGGGGCCGCTTCCCCCCACGGGCTGCGGACAGCTGGGGGTTCCCAGCGAGCCATAACAGGAAAAGCCTGTGGCTCTGCCGGGAGTATTTTTAAAGGTGGGCTAGCCTCCTCCACTTCTTCAGGTGCTGCTTTCTCTCCTTTGGCTAAACTTTGGCGGTGTGAGTATGCCAGGAGGGGAGGGTACAGGGTAGGGGCATAGGTATCACTCAGTGGCTCAGGGCCTTGCATTGGCAGCTTTGTTTCCTTTTCTCTCTCCTCATCGAACTGTGCCCAATCCCTTTCTGCCCCTTCCTGATGCTCGGGACGGAAGCAAAGCTTTCCATACACGCCTCCCATGTTGCCCCGTGAGGAAGGGACAAAGGGAGCAACAGGGCAGAGAAGTGCAGAGACTTCCCCCTGTTATGGTACTCACCGTGACGCACAGGCAGATTACTTCACGGCGACTACCGCGGTTGCGGGGGCCACTCCGCTGGTTGATCACCCTTTGTCGACCTTCTTTCAGGACCAAGCAGCCGGGGGCCTCACTCGCTCACCTTTCACCCACGAGTCTTAAAAAACACTTCACACAGGGCACCACTCTGTCGGGTCCGCCGCTGGCCAACCCGAACAACCCTAGCCTCGTTCCTTTTGGTGGGCGAGCAATGGCCTGGATTCCTCTTTCCCTCCTGCCCCCTTTGGAAGGAGATGGGGAAGAGAGCCGTGAAGAGAGGTGAGCTCAGCTGATGGCCCCAACCAGCCCGGTTAAAGGACACTCAGACGCGGGTGGGGGGGGGTCTGTCGAGCAGTTCCGTTTATTATCACACAAGCACTTGCTTTTATAGGCAGATGGGGAGGGGAGGTTTTAACATAATCCTATCAGCTTAAAAGTCAAGGGCGTGCATCCTGTCTCAATGCCTAGCTATTGCAACCATGCAGTGTTCACGAGTGCAGAAGCACGTATTTGGCCAATAAGGGCTAAGGCAAGGTTCCCACACACACTCCCCACCCTACTTCCTCCCAGCACCGTCTTAGGCTGCCACGTTAATACGCCCTTGTGGGCCCATAATGTCGCAGCTTGTAATGTCACTTAAGGTGGTATTAGTTTTTAAGGCCCGACACATATACACAGGATACAATTTGAAAGTTTATACACCTGCAATAGCATCACAAAATCAAAACAGTAGACATTTATCACTCTCAAAAGCATTCCCCTTCTCCTGAAAACCATGATCCCCAAATAGCTTCCTGTCTGATAAAGTACATTTTTTTTTACATTTCAAAGAATTTTATAAAAATGTCATGTTATGGTAGGGAATCTATTTGCCTGGCTTTTTCCTCAAACTATAATTACTTTTGTTCATGTTGTAGCCTGTATAAATACTTTATTGTTTTTCTTGTTGAATAGTATCCAATGTATGGATGTACCACCGTGTATTACCCATTCATGTGTTGATGAACTTTTGGTTTGCACACAGGCTGAACTAATACTTGTGTTGTTTTTATCCTCTTGGAAAATACCTAGGAATTTAATTACTAAAAGTTATACTTCATTTCCACTGAGGAAAAACATTTTGATAATTTTGCTTTAAACTTCCTTTTTGACTTATGGGTTATTTCAAAGTTTATCATTTAATTTCCATGTTTTTAGAGCTTTCCAAGTTGTCTTAAAGCTATTGATTTCTATTTAAAGTTAGTCATGCCTTCAACACATAACTTCCATGATTGTGGGGGGTTTTATTTGTATTTTTTTAATAATTGAAAATATGTTTTCTCTTGGTGGACATTTCAAGTATACTTTAAAGGAATGTATGTTCTGCTGCTGTCAGTTGGCTCATTTTATAAATGTCAGTTATGTCACATTTGCCAGTATTATTTTTTAGGTCATTACGTCCTTACAAATTTTTGGCCTACTTTCTCTGTTAGTTGTTGAGACTAGCATATCATAATGTATGACAATAATTGTGAATTTATGTATCTCTCCTTTTTGTTTTACCAGAATTTGTTTTATGTGTTTCAAGTCTCTGTTATTAGAAGAACACACAATCAGGAGTGTTCTGTCTTCTTTGAGAATTACCTGCTTTCTCATTATTAAATGTCGACTTTACCATGAATGATATCGTTTGTTCTGAAGTCTGCCTTGTCAAATATTAATGTAGCTACTCTGGCTTAATTTTGTTAGTGTTTGTGTGTTAGACCTTTTCTCCTCTATAGAGTTTTAATCTATCTCTTGATTTGAAGCATGTTTTTTATAGCTGGCACACACTTGAGTCTTCTAAGTTTTTATTCAATCTCTTCTTCAACTGTTGTATTAGATCATTCACATAAAAAGCTGCTATTGATAGGATGGGATTAAATCTACCACTGTATTAGCTATTTTCCATTTGTTCTTTGTTTCTTCTTTTTGTGATTACTCTTGGGTTAATTGAACAGTTTCTGTTGTGAAGAGAAAATTACCCATGTGTCATTTCATTTCTGTATGTCTTTTGAACAAAGATTTTGACAGCTTTTGTTGCAGTCCAACTTTTCAATCATGTCTGTTCAGCAAAACATTGTTAGAAGATCCCCCTTTGTGACAGGTTTGTTTGTTGTTCAGGACAATAAAACACATTGTCTCCCTCCAAGACAGAGTTTGGACGGTTTCTGCGGGAATCCTCTTCTAATATACTGGAGTTTCTTATACTCAGGATACTTCTGTTTAACACAGCCCACTGTGCAAGCTCATGTTGAATATCATTTGACACACTGCCCTGTGGGAATTGGGGCTCGGAGAGTGTGCATGTGACTTACTATAACTACTGCTATTGCTGAGTGTCATAAATTATGGGAGTTGTAAATTGTCCTTTGTCTCTGACCAATAAGCCACATGTTTTCTATCATCATTCCTAAAACTGGCTGGCTAACTTGTTAGTTTACAAGAATGGTAAAATTTCATAAGCTTCAAAATTCTTGACATTTTTTTGTTACATTGTACCTGGCTTTTTGACTCATTATTTATACTTAAAAACTTGTTTATTGGTTAGCCTACGGTTTACAATATGATTTTTAAATTAAACTTGGTACCTAAGTGTTCAATTCTGTTTCAATCGTATTGATCTAGCCACTATAATTTATCTGGAGTCATTTTATGTATCCTTTTACTTTGATATTGGCACATTAATATTCCTTTTCTGTACCATGAAGGTATTCTATGGTCACTTTATTGTATTTTAATTTTGACACTGAAATGTATTATAATTTTGACAATTTCATTAATGCAGTTATTCATTCATTTTAATAATAAACAAACTAAACAAAAGATAAAAGAAAAATACACTGAAAAGTTAAAACGCTATTCTGATTATAATGTAAAACATAAAATAAGGATGATTTTATGATGATGTGATATTTTAATAAATAAAAGTTTATCATTATTCAATAAGATCCCATTATATGCACAATTCATTGGCACATTTAAATTTATTTAACACCAGAAACATAATGATAAATTTATATTTATTGACTAACCCAGGAGATTAACATGAATATAAAGCTGTATCCATTTTGATGGATTGCTTAATTGGCAAATTTATATCCTCATACTTGAATAAAATATTCTCTGTGTCATTTTGATAACTTAAAACAAAAATGCACGAGAAATTGTCAAAATTTAAAGTTTTGAAATTCAATCTGATGTAAAAACGTTTTCAGAGTTCTCAAAATAAAAGAAATCAACACTTAAGTAATATATACTTAGAGCTTGTTATAAGATAGGCTATCACAGCAAGTGAAATAGAACTAATGTGCTGCAGTAAATTGTTTAAAAGTAAAACAGATTTATTTATTTATTTTTTCCAACCAACTCTCTCTCTTTCTCTCTCTCTCTCTCTCTCTCTCCCCTTTCTAAATTTAGTACTTGGCTAAACCCAAAATAGTATAGAAAAAATATGCTGAATGGAGAGTCTATTATAGAAGTAAGCTTTTTGTGGACACTATTCGTTGTAATATTTCCTTAGTTTCATTGAACACAAGATAATATGGGACACTTGTTCCTGTAATCTGCAGTGATTAAATCCAATTTTATGCAATACATTTAAGATTATGACTTAAAATTATATATTTCTCCTTTTTAGTCATTTGTATTCATTATATCTTTTAATATCCATATTAATTCTTAGAGATATGTAATAGTTTGATGTTGTGCATGAAACAGATATTTCATAATAAAGTATATAATTGTAGTGTGTATTTTGTAAGAAATATGAATATCCTGAAACTTGTAGTTATTTTGCAGGATATTGCAAATAAACTCTCAATTTTGGGAATTTTTCTTACTAACATACTATGACTTTAATTGGCCAGCTAATGTTATTTTTACAAAGCATTTCAGCATAGTATATATAAGCTTTAGAAAATTAAAGGAAAGAGATTTTCTTGAGTTTTTCCCAAGGTAAAATGTGCAGATAAAAAATAGTCCGTCAAAAGATAGTTTTTATAATTACTAATCATAATTACATGATTTTGTTTTAGAGAGTATCATGCAAAATGATTCAATATAGAGACTCATATAATTTGAGTCTGTGTCTGACAGCTTGCTGGTCAGCATTCGCCTTTCTAGGAGGCCCTGTCTACTAGCATGGTAAATAGAAATCTTTCAGATTTGGCCTCTGAAAATGGACACATGAGATAGAGTGCCACTCTCAGGGATGCTCCTCTACACTGGGCTCTGTAGGGTTTAAAGTCCTGCTCCCAATAGGGGCACATTCCTGTTAGTGGTCACTGTATGTGTCCCATTGAACTAAAAATTACAGCCGCTACCAGGATACTTTTGACTCCCTGTGCCCAAGGACCAGCAGGCATGAAAAGAGTTCACCATACTGCTGGTGTAGTTGACCCTGATGAACAGTAGGAGGCGCGGTTGTTTTGAAATACTAAAAGCGGGAAGCAATAAATACAGAACCCAGGTCTTCCATGTGGGTGATAGCACATAATTCCATGCTCCGCTGCAACTGTGAACAATCCCAAATAGCAACGTCCCACTGAAAAGAGCATGGCAATTAAGGGCTCAGGTGCCTCATGAATAAAGAGTCTGGTTTATCACCAGGTAAGCCAGCAGGCCTGCTGAGCTGATTGCTAAGTGTGGGGGTATTTAGAAGAAATACTGGAAGGAGGAGTCAATGGGTACCAGCCCCAAGGTCTTTTGTAGTTTGGACTAATTTCTCCATGCTGAGTGTCCCCTCAGCAATAAATGGCCATGGAGCTGTTTTCTGAACCTATGTGAAGAAGCCAAACTGTATGTAATTATGAATGGTCTGTAGTGGCCTTGAGAGTGTGCCTAAAAGACCTACAAATACAGGGAGTGTCACTCACCAAAGGCCTTAGCTGCTGCTCTCTGAAACCAGCTGCTGCATTTTCCCTGAGGCCAGCCATCCAGGGGGCTGCTTCCAGCCAAGGACTGTGTGGTGGACACACTACAGGAGACCTATTCTTGGAAGACAGATCCATTCCTTTACTGGATGACTTTGGTTGAAAGACTTCTTTATGTCTTTGCTGAAACTTCCTTAGACTACACTGTGATCCATGTTTCTACACAAACTCTCTTGTTGTCAGTACTTGAGGTCAGACTTACATTGCATTATGGCAGTATTCAATCCCAAATAAAATCCTTGCACATTTAACTTTACCATGACATCAGATTCTCAGGGTGCCCGGAGTAACCCAGCTATCAACAAACTTTCTCTCCCCCTCCTTCCAACTAATCCCTAGGTCAAACTTCTTCATTTATTATCATTTTAATTTAATAAATACCATTCTTAATGTCATAATTCTTGGTGATATCAATATTCTCATTGATGTCTGCAATAACCTAGCTCTCAGATCCTAATTATCTTGTCTTACACTTTATTTTAGCCGCTAATGATCTATTAGATATCTTTTAGAACTATTTGTTACTTATAACCTAAATGTCTTTGAAATTGCAGTTTCAAACATTTTACTCTCTCTCTGCTATCTTTCCATCTGTATGACGCTTGGATCACAGCAAGACCCACTATTCATTGGTTCTCTCTTGTTTTTACTGGCTTTATGCATTCGTTGTCTTCACTTCTACACATCTAATGATCCATTACTTTATTCACTCCCTTGCAGAGAACAAGTCCTTTTCTGATTATCTGTACTTGGGGTTAAACTAAACTTTCCACCTTTGTTGCTTTGTACTTATGCAATTGATCTCCTCTAGCAAAAATAAGTAAATAACATCCATGTTGACTAGTCTCACTTTAATTTCACTGTCATGAAATTAAAATATGCTGGAAGGCGGTGTAGATTTCTTAAGGACCAATTTAAAACTTAAGGAAATGTAGCAAAAATTAAAGATATCAAGTTAGTATCTGTAACCAGAAAAAGGTATGAGTGGGAGAATTGCCCTTGAAAAGCTTATCAGGATAATTGATAAATGAGAGGGAGAATTGATAAATCTTTTCAGGAGCAATTCTCCCCCTTGTCTGTAGCTTTAGGAGATGATACAAGTGAAACTGGAAACAAGAGCTCGTTCCTTGGAGAGGTTGGCATGGACTGGGGAAGGCAGTTAGGATCCTGAATTTCCTAAAATTATATTCAGTGATGGGTCAGAGCTAGCCAGCAAAGTAAAAACAAGGGTAGGGCCTATAATGAGAAGTGGAAACTAACTTTATCTATGACCCAAGAGTTAAATTCTCCTTCAAACTTTATTCTAAAATGTTTACTCTTGACTTTTCTTCTATTGGAAAAAAAGTTGTTCATTCATTGACATTGTCATTCAATGCTCTAATGACAGGTTTAGTATCTGGAAGCTGGTAGCAAGATCATGTTTGGATCATAATCTTTAGGAAAAAAGCTAATCACCGTTCATGAATTCATTCTTCTAGTCAGTTAATCAATCAATCATCCATTCACTATATATTTATTGAATTTCTCTTACCTGTCTGGTGCTGTGCTACCCTTTTGGTCATTAGGATAGAAAAAGATTCCTACCTTATTCCTAAGGGGAAAAGAAGCCTACAAGAATAAATTATGTTTCATGTTTAAAACTTTTTGACATTACAGACATCTATTTCTTTGCTAAAAGCTAATTCTGCCTAACAGTGCCACAAAAATGGGTTTTGGTATACATGTCACTTATCACTTTATAAACAATGCCTTTAAAATAAAACAAAATCTGTTTATATGGATGCACACATTGCCTAAAAATCTTATAGACTATTATAAAATCTATGATAGCTTTCAAAGCATCTTTTTTTTTTTTTTTTTCTGGCATCCACTTGAGTGCATTAACTTTGAAAAGAAACCGTTTGGCTTGAATTGTGAATATGATTTCAAACAATAATAGCAAAGGAATCCACAGTGCAGCTGCTTTTCTTGTGTATCAATACACAAGTGTATACATATTGAACTATTCCTGGTGCTTTTAGGTAGCTGCGGGTTCACTTTAAGTTCAAATAAGACACAAAAAGCCCTGCCTGGCAAATTTAGGTGTTAGTAAATTGTGAAGTATTGGTTGACACGGTGACAAAAAACCAGATCGAAGAACCCACTGTTAGATCTTTATTACACTGAAGAAAGAAATGTGAATTCTAAATCTGGTTAAAATGATTTTTCAGAGCTCAAATTTAATTACAGAGCAAAGGATGGAAAGTTTGGAATATGATTTTCAAGGAGGCAATTAATGTAGATATTCCAGAAATAATTAAAAGATTATATTAATGTGGGTTCATAAGAAAAAAATGCAAAATAGAGCTAGACACCCTAAAATGTAGTTCAGATTTTGTATTAACATTGCACTGGACATGTCATTTATTTAAAGTCTTTACTCCAAATATAAATATCTAAAAATAGAAAATCATCTCACTTTCTTTGACTATTTCATAGTGTGGTTCTGTCATTCATTCAATTAACACCTGAGAAGAAAAAAAAGAAAAAACAAGCTTTTTTTGTGCACTAGTTGCAATAAACAGGTCCATATTTATCAGAACCTGGTGTGCAATCCTGAAATGATTAGGAAGTCTAGAAAAAAAATCATATTGCCTAATTATCTTTCAATATCTTAGTGATCATTAACAACACTAAAGTATCATTATTAAGCTTTATAATACTGTTGTAAGGGTAGGCACTGTGTTCTTCTCATTTTGCAGATGAAAAAACCAAATCTGGTTTTAAATAAATTAATTAGGTCCACAGCAGCTTGTAAACTCCAGCACTGGGAAGAAATTGTTGATCTGTCTGATATCGAAAACTTCAGGGTTAAACACAATGTTATATTGTAACTCCTAAATTAAAATATTAAGATGATAAATTTGAGTGGATAAGAAGAAAAGGAGATTTTTAATATTGTACAGGTAGAGCATTAAAATTTATTTAGGGTATTTTAAATGGACAGCATGGATAAGGAACTGTAGAGGATTATTTTAAAAATAGCATAGTTACTAACTTGATAGTAAGAATATGTACTTAACCTTGCTGAGGAAGTTAAGTTGCTTAATAAAGCTTATTTTAACAAAACATACTCCCATATTAATTTTTGCCAACGTTGATATTAGTACTTGATGTAGATCACAGTGTTGTCTTGTCTTATAACTAATTGCAAACTCTATGAGGTGATTATCATATCATATTTATTTCCCTTTGTCCAGGGTCTTGCATGATTTCTACAACAAAGTAGTTGCACAATAAATGTTAAACTAAACTAAAATAAACTAACATCATGCTTCAAGAATTGTACATACTTAAAGAGTAGTCATATTTTGGATTAGCACTTGTTTGATTGTAACTTTAAGACCATATTATTTCTTCTAGAAGATATGATTCTTTAAGATGTAATCATGCATGTTCTATATATAATGCTCTATGCTATGTATTATAAGTTCTATATAATACCTACCACTATGCTTACCACTATGACACAAATTGGCTAATGTTTGATAAGAAATATCATTTTTACTTTGAGTTTTCCTTAATACATCTCACTATTTTAGAGCCAGTAACCTAGTAAATAAGTTATGATTAAAGTATAATTAGGATAATGTTGTGAAATTATATATAAATTTTGTACGAAAATAAAATTCTGGGATTTTAAGAATAAATTCTACTAAGAAGACAACTCTAGAAAATGACTTTTTGTAACCCAAATCTTACTTGTGTGATTCAATTAAATGAAATTTTATGAGAGCTGGGAGTTGTAAACAGCAATGGATTAGTATCATAAAAAACAAAACAAAAACATTTTTTGGATAAAAAGATGCTCTTAATTAACATTAAATACCAATTCATCTTCTAATATCTATATTAATATAAAATTATGCATATAGTTATATGGCCTTTTGAACTTGGTGGTGTTAATACTGTCAACACAACGTTATTTTTATATGTAATGTTAGACTGAAAAAAAAAAGGAAGTCAATAATAAAGATCCGCTTCAGGATTGTTTTTATGGTTTTCTCACACTGTAAATTGTGGAAATCAAATTTGTCAAGGTGAGATAGAAAGCTTAACATTTGTTATGAACAATACAAAGAGTGACCCACTTCCTTGGAAGTACCTAAAATCAATAGTTTAAAGTCTCAGAATAAAAGAAGCAGGGTACTTAATTTCAATAAGTATAATGCATTCTTCTAATACACCTTTTCTACTATAATATTTCTTCTTGCCCCTTGTCTAACTGCTGAGGCCCATTGAGTAATAACTACAGTGCTGCCTTTGAAATGAAAAGATCCGTGGTGTTTTTCTAATTAAAAACACTAATCAATTTATAATAACATTATTCGATAAAAGAAACTAGACTCCAGACTCCTTGGAGAAATGGCTGATTACAGGAGGATAGCAAATTAGCCTGGAGCATCTCGAGGTGGCAGAATGTAAGGAAATGTTCAAATCAAATCAAACAAGCACATGATAGTGATATGTCAAAAAGACGTAGGACCCAAGTGAAAAGGCTCCCAAAGACCAAAGCTGAACCAATTTGAGAAACAAAATAAGCAAAGTCATTTTGAATATAACCCAAAGTAGACATAAATATTTATGAATTCAACTGACATAACCAAATGAGTCAATAAATAAATAAATAAGTAAATAAATGAGTTAGAGATGAATTTCCTGCGCAGAGAAATTCCACATAATTTGAGTAGATACTCCAGCCTCAAGGAGGTGAAGCATAACTGCCTACTTCTTGAGCTGTGCATAGTGACTTGAAACAGCACAGCGCAGGGAGCGAACAAGAAAGAGCAACTGTATCACAGGGACACTGGCATCCTGTGCCTCAGCCAGCTGAAGAGGGGACAGCAGCAGAGATAATATGTGCTCTTGCTATGAAGGGACGAAAATGGCACTTTACCGCTGTGGTCTTTCTCCTCAAAACCCATATTGACAATCTAATCCTGAGAAAATCACCAAATCTCAAGTGAGAGGCATCCTACAGAACAGGTCACCAGCCCGTCTCGAAACTGTTCATCAAAAACAAGCAAAATCTGAAAAACTCACAGCAAGAAGGTTCTAAGGAGACATAACAACTCCATACTGGTATTCCGGATGGGATCCTGGAACAGAAAAAAGGACGTGGGGGGAACCCTAAAAAACTAAAGAAATCTGCATTAGCATGGATCTTAGGTAATAATTATATGTCAGTATTGGTTTCATAATGGTGACAAAGGTACCATACTACAGCAAGATGTTAATCATAAGGATAACCAGGTGTGGGGTATATGGAAACTCTCCGTACTATTTTTTTACTATTTTTCATTTTTTTCTGTAAACCTAGGACTATTCTAAAACAAAAATGTTAAATAAAAAAAAAAGAACTAATTATCCCAGGAAGATTTTTTATAGCAATAGACAAGATTATATCCAAATTTATGTGTACTGGTAAAGAAAGTAGAATAGCTAAAACAATTCTGGAGGAAAAAAAGTAAAGTGGAAAGAATTGATCTACCTAATTTCAAGACTTATTACATAGCCAGAGTAATCAAAAGAATTTCCAGAGAGTATAGACACATAGATCAATGCTGCAGAATAGAGAACTCAGTAATAGAACCACAAAAATATGCCACATTGATTTTTGACAAAGTTGCAAAAGAAATTTAACAGAAGAAAGGTAGCTTTTTCAACAAATGGTATTGGAGAAAAAATATAGACATTCATATCCCCCAAAAATGAGCTTTGATCTGATTCACACCTTTCATAAAAATTAACACAAATGGACTATAGATTTATATATAAAATAAAAACTGTAAAACCTTTACGAAACAAAGGAGAAAATCTTTGAATCTAGAGTTAAGCAGAGTTCATAGTCTTGACACCAAAAGCACGATTCATAATAAAAATAATTAATATAATGGACATCATTAAAATTATAAAAAACAACCAAACAAAAAAACTTTTGCTCAGCAAAGGCCCTCTTAAGAGCTCTGTGCCCCATAAATATGTACAGTCAATAGAAATAAAAATAAAAAAGGATGAAAGTGCAAACTACAGACTAGGAGAAAACATTTGAAATCACATATTTGATAAAGGACTAGTATATAGAAAATATAAACAGCTCTCAAAATTCAACAACAAAAAAATCCCCAAACAATTCAATTAGAAAGTGAGCAAAAGAAATGAGGAGAAATTTCACCGAAGAGGATATACAAATGAAAAATAAACACCTGAAAAGGTGTTCATCATCATTAGCCACTCTTCCTGTTTTTCTCTCCACATCAATTTTTTATGAAAGAAAATATGCTTAATGAAAGTGATGGAGATATATATTTCCAAAATAATAGGTACCACCCTCGTCAAGCTGAAATTTAAAGTATTTAATAATATTATCAATATTTTAATTTATTAATTTACACACTTAGAATAAGGTATACCAATATTATGTATGAATTATTATCAATATTTCAATGCAATGAGGAGGAAACCAAGAAGATAAATATGTTTTTAAATAAAACATAGGATTGGATTATCCAGTGCAACATAAATTGAGATCTTAGTATCAAGCTTTGCTAAATAAGTTCCAGGACTTGTGCAATCACAGGCTGTCCTTCCTCTAATGGAGAAAACCAATAAAACTACAGATGCAATTATTTTCATGTCTTAGTTTTCTTTTTTTTTCTTTTTTAATTGAAATATAATTGATTGTACATATTAGTGGGGTACCACATTGAATATCCATACCCGTGCAATATGTGATGCTCAAATCAGGAAAATTAGTATATTCAACATTACACATTGTAATCATTTATGTAATTATTTTTTGTGGCTCTTTACCAATTTCTCCCTAACACCCCTTTCTTTCCTCCTTTCCTAACTCTGGTAACCTCAGTTCTGTTCTTTAGAAAGTTCAATGGAAGAGTTTCAAGATGGCGGCGGCTGCGGCGGCTGGCGCGGAGTAGCTGAGGTGGAAAAGGTGGCCACTGGGCCTCAGGCAGCCGGGAAGCTTGTGGACCTTCCTCTGGCCATCTCTTAAGGGAGGACTGCTGCTGCTGGCCGGTCGTGGGGGCTCAACGCCACTTTGCCCCCGGCAGGAGAGGCTGCCTCATTTACAGGCAACAGCTTTGAAGTGTGGAGCAGGAAAAGAACTGATTCTTAGCTGCAAAAGCGAGTCTTGAAACAGGGAACACGGCGCCAGGGCTGCTGTGGATGCAGCCAGGATCCCGGAGGCTGGGGCCGCACTGAAGGCGGCCAGCTGCCCTATTCAGGATTCGAGGTTTCAGGCCGGCATTAAAGAAGATTCCTGGGAGCGCCCGAGCGGCGCCGCGACTGAACAGCCCGAGGCGGCAGCGCCGAGAACACGGAAGGCAACAAACCAGAGACAGAGCGAGCGCCCGACCTGGCACAGCACTGTGAGTGATCCCTGGCACAGCTCTGTTCGGGGGGTGGATGCCCACGCGGCTCCCGCCTGCACCACCAGGCCACTCACTGCCCCGGTGCTGCCTCCATTTTCCCAGGTGCGGGCAGCTCCGCCCTGCTCGGCCATCACTGAGCCCATTTGCTTGGCCTGGCGCGGGGCTTTCCGGACCCTGCGGGCCGGCCTCCTCTCCCACTCCCTCTGCGGTTCTCTGGCGGGGCTGGGGGTGTGGGGCGTCCCGACCAGTGTTGGGAGGGCTAGGAAGTACGGGCGGGCCGACTGTCACTCCACCACACCCTGGACTCCGGCCCCGGTAAACTTCCTGTTACTGGGAGGCAGATACCATCTCTGCGACCACCAGTTTGGAAAAAAGCCTAACGAATTTCTGGTTGGGAATAGTGTGGTAGGAGAGTTCCCAGGTCCGCTTGAACCTGCCGGAGAGCAGGCTGCAGGCGGGCACTAGACTCGGTTTATACCGGGGGGATACAAAGGTGAACAAGACCCGAGAAAGATCTACACAGTGCTACAAAGGCACCCAGAGAGACCGGTCGTCTGTGCCTAGCAGAAACCTGGTAGACTTCCTGGGCGAGGCGGTGCCGAGCAGGGTCTTGAAGGCCCAGCTGATAGATGAGGGGTGCAGAAGACACACCCCAGCCCAGCACAGTGTGCACAGAGGGGGGAGACGTGCGGCCAGGGAGGCGGAGACTTGACAGAAACCACACACCCGGTGGGGTCGCCACTGCACGATCTAACAGCCTGGGCCAGAGCACACCGAACGGGGAGAAGTCCTGTACAGAAAGTGAAAGCTCAACAGAGATCACACACCCTGTGGTCCGTGATCCACCAGCCCAGCAGAGTACAAGCTGACCAGAAAGGTGGATCCCCGGAGAAGCCCAAGACCCGAGGCAACCACACACACAAGACACTAGAGGCCAACTGAGCAGTCACGGAGGGAGCCATACCAAATTGGCAACCACAGCAACATCCTAGTTAGTCATTAGTCTCAAACCGGTGGACTGTGAAATCCCCTGCCACAATGAATAAACACCAAAAAAAAGACACCAGAAATACAAAAAATCAAAAAAGTACACCAAAAAAAGGTAATAAATCTCATACTCTAGATCCTATAGAACAAGAAGCCCTTGAAATAACTGACAAGGAATTTCGAGTGATAATTCTAAGGAAACTGAATGAGATATAAGAAAACTCAGCTAGACATCATGATGAAATGAGGAAAAGTATACAGGATCTGAAAGAGGAAATATACAAGGAAATCAATGTCCTGAAAAAAAATGTAGCAGAACTTGCTGAACTGAAGAAGTTATTCAGCGAAATAAAAAACACAACGGAGAGTTTAACCAGCAGGCTTGTAGAAGTTGAAGAGAGAACCTCTGAACTTGAAGATGGGCTGTTTGAAATAACACAAGCAGACAAAAAGAAAGAAAAAAGAATCAAGGACATGGAAGAAAATCTGAGAGAGATATCAGACAACCTCAAGCGCTCAAATATCCGAGTCATGGGTATTCCAGAAGGGGAGGAAAATGGAGATTCCATTGAAATCATATTCAAGAAAATAGTGGCAGAAAACTTCCCAGGTATAGGAAAAATCACAGATCTTCAGATCCAGGAAGCTCAACGACCTCCAAACGTATTCAACCCAAAAAGGCCTTCTCCAAGACATGTCATAGTCAAATTGGCAAAACTCAGAGACAAAGAGAGAATCTTAAAAGCTGCAAGAGAGAAGCGTCAAATCACCTATAAGGGAGCCCCAATCAGGTTAACATCAGACTTTTCATCACAAACCCTAAAAGCTAGAAAGGAATGGGATGATATTTTCAAAATACTAAAAGACAAAGATTGCCAGCCAAGAATACTCTACCCTGCAAGGCTATCCTTCCGAAATGAGGGGCAAATAGTATATTTCTCAGACAAAGAAAAACTGCGGGAGTTCACTACCACAAGACCACCCTTACAAGAAATCCTCAAGGGAGTACTGGGTTTGGTTCCTGAAAAATAACTACCACTGCCATAAAAACCTAAGAAAAATCTAAACCCGCTAGTACAATAAAAATGGCATTCATGAAGAGAAAACAAGCTAACAAAAACACTATCTACAACCTAAGGAACCAACAAACAAAGAAACCAAACAGTAAATCAGAAAGCAAGGAACAAAAGACACCTAAGACAACCAAACAACCAATAAAATGCTAGGAATAAATCAACACCTTTCAATAACAACTCTTAATGTTAAAGGCTTAAATTCCCCAATTAAAAGACACAGACTGGCTGACTGAATCAAAAAGCAGGACCCAACTATATGCTGCCTACAAGAGACCCACCTCACCCATAAAGATTCACACAGACTAAGAGTGAAAGGATGGAAAAAGATTTACCATACAAACAGAAAAGAAAAACGAGCTGGAGTGGCTATTCTTATATCTGACAAAATAGACTTTAAACTAAAAACCATAAAAAGAGACAATGAGGGACACTACTTAATGATAAAAGGACTGATCCATCAAGAAGACATAACAATCATAAATATGTACGCACCCAATGTTGGAGCAGCCAGATTTATAAAACAAACTCTATTAGACCTAAAGAAGGAAATAGACACTAATACCATAATAGCAGGGGACCTGAACACCCCACTGTCAATATTAGACAGATCATCTAGGCAAAGAATCAGTAGAGAAACACAAGATCTAAACAAGACTCTAGACCAATTGGAATTGGCAGATATCTACAGAACATTCCACCCAACAACCTCAGAATATTCATTCTTCTCATCAGCACATGGATCATTCTCCAGGATAGATCACATATTAGGTCACAAATCAAGTCTCAATAAATTCAAAAAAATTGGAATTATCCCATGTATCTTCTCAGACCACAATGGATTAAAACTAGAAATTAATAACAAACAAAACTCTGGAAACTATACAAACACATGGAAATTAAACAGCATTCTACTTAATGACATATGGGTCCAAGAAGAAATCAAGCAGGAAATCAAAAAGTTTATTGAAACTAATGAAAACAATGATACATCATACCAAAACCTGTGGGATACTGCAAAAGCAGTATTGAGGGGAAAATTTATTGCATTAAATGCTCACTTCAGAAGAATGGAAAGATGGCAAGTGAACAACCTAACACTTCACCTTAAAGAACAGAAAAACAAGAACAATCCAATCCTAAAGTTAGCAGACGGAAAGAAATCATTAAGTTCAGAGCAGAACTGAATGAAATTGAAAACTAAAAAACAATTCAAAAGATCAACGAATCAAAAAGTTGGTTTTTTGAAAAGATAAATAAAATTGACAAACCATTAGCATGGCTAACAAAAAAAAGAAGAGAGAAGACTCAAATAACAAAAATTAGAAATGAAAAAGGCGATATTACAACTGATTCATCTGAAATACAAGGAATCATTCGAGACTACTATAAACAACTATACGCCAACAAATTTGAAAATCTGGAGGAAATGGATAAATTTCTGGACACACACAAGCTCCCAAAACTGAACCGTACAGACGTAGAAAATTTGAACAGACCAATAACAATAAAGGAGATTGAAGCTGTTATCAGAAGGCTCCCAACAAAGAAAAGCCCAGGACCAGATGGATTCACAGCAGAATTTTACCAAACATTCAAAGAGGAATTGACACCGATTCTTTACAAACTATTCCAAAAGATTGAAACGGACGCAAATCTCCCAAACTCATTCTATGAAGCAAACATCATCCTGATACCAAAACCAGGTAAAGATATAACCAAAAAAGAAAACTACAGGCCGATATCCTTGATGAATATAGATGCAAAAATCCTCACTAAAATACTAGCAAACAGAATACAGCAACACATACGAAAAATTATTCATCACGATCAAGTGGGATTCATCCCAGGGATGCAAGGTTGGTTCAACATACGCAAATCAATAAATGTGATACACCATATTAATAAACTCAAACACAAGGACCATATGATCATATCTATAGATGCTGAAAAAGCATTTGATAAAGTTCAGCACTCATTCATGACAAAGACCCTCTATAAGTTAGGTATACAGGGAAAGTATCTCAACATAATTAAAGCCATATATGCCAAACCCACTGCCAATATCATCCTGAATGGGGAAAAGCTGAAAGCTTTTCCTTTAAGAACAGGCACTAGACAAGGATGCCCACTCTCACCACTCCTATTCAACATAGTGTTGGAAGTACTAGCCAGAGCAATCAGAGAAGAGAAGGAAATAAAGGGCATCCAGATTGGAAAAGATGAAGTCAAACTGTCCCTGTTTGCAGATGACATGATCCTATATATCGAACAGCCTAAAACCTCTACAAAAAAACTCTTGGAATTGATAAATGATTTCAGCACAGCAGCAGGATACAAAATCAACACACAAAAATCAGTAGCATTTCTTTTCTCCAATAGTGAACATGCAGAAGGAGAAATCAAGAAAGCCTGCCCATTTACAATAGCCACCAAAAAATAAAATACTTAGGAATTGAGTTAACCAAGGAGGTGAAAAATCTCTATCATGAGAACTACAAACCACTTCTGAGAGAAATTAGAGAGGATACAAGAAGATGGAAAGATATCCCATGCTCTTGGATTGGAAGAAGCAACATAGTGAAAATGTCCATACTACCCAAAGTGATATACAACTTCAATGCAATCCCCATCAAAATTCCAAAGACATTTTTCTCAGTAATGGAAAAAACTATCCAGACATTTATATGAAATAACAAAAGACCACACATAGCCAAAGCAATGCTGAGCAAAAAAAATAAAGCTGGAGGCACAACACTACCTGACTTTAAGCTATACTACAAAGCTATAATAACCAAAACAGTATGGTACTGGCATAAAAACAGACACACTGACCAATGGAATAGAATAGAGAATCCAGAAATCAACCCACACACTTACTGCCATCTGATCTTTGACAAAGGCACCAAGCCTATTCACTGGGGAAGGGACTGCCTCTTCAGCAAGTGGTGCTGGGAAAACTGGATATCGATATGCAGGAGAATGAAACTAGATCCATACCTCTCACCGTATACTAAAATCAACTCAAAATGGATTAAGGATTTAAATATACACCCTGAGACAATAAAACTTCTTAAAGAAAACATAGGAGAAACACTTCAGGAAATAGGACTGGGCACAGACTTCATGAATACGACCCCAAAAGCACGGGCAACCAAAGGAAAAATAAACAAATGGGATTATATCAAACTAAAAAGCTTCTGCACAGCAAAAGAAACAATTAAAAGAGTTAAAAGACAACCAACAGAGTGGGAGAAAATATTTGCAAAATATACATCTGACAAAGGATTAATATCCAGACTATATAAGGAACTCAAACAACTTTACAAGAAGAAAACAAGCAACCCAATTAAAAAATGGGCAAAAGAGCTAAGTAGGCATTTCTCTAAGGAAGATATCCAAATGGCCAACAGACATATGAAAAAATGCTCAACATCACTCAGCATCCAGGAAATGCAAATCAAAACCACATTGAGATACCATCTAACCCCAGTTAGGATGGCTAAAATCCAAAAGACTATGAGCGATAAATGCTGGCGAGGCTGCGGAGAAAAAGGAACTCTCATACATTGTTGGTGGGACTGCAAAATGGTGCAGCCTCTATGGAAAATGGTATGGAGGTTTCTTAAACAATTGCAAATAGATCTACCATACGACCCAGCCATCCTACTGTTGGGAATATACCCAGAGGAATGGAAATCATCAAGTCGAAGGTATACCTGTTCCCCAATGTTCATCGCAGCACTCTTTACAATAGCCAAGAGTTGGAACCAGCCCAAATGCCCATCATCAGAAGAGTGGATACGGAAAATGTGGTACATCTACACAATGGAATACTACTCAGCTATAAAAACGAATGAAATACTGCCATTTGCAACAACATGGATGGACCTTGAGAGAATTATATTAAGTGAAACAAGTCAGGCACAGAAAGAGAAATACCACATGTTCTCACTTATTGGTGGGAGCTAAAACTTAATATATAAATTCACACACACACATACACACACACACACACAAACCGGGGGGGGGGGGGAAGAAGATATAACAACCACAATTATTTGAAGTTGATACAACAAGCAAACAGAAAGGACATTGTTGGGGGGGAGGGGGGGAGGGAGAAGGGAGGGAGGTTTTGGTGATGGGGAGCAATGATCAGCTACAATGTATATCGACAAAATAAAATTTAAAAAAAAAATAAATAAAAAATAAAATAAAATTAAAAAAAAAAAAGAAAGTTCAATGTATTATTGTGATTTTTGTTTCTTTCTTTTTTTCCTTTGTTCTTTTTTTTTCTAATTAACTTGTTTATTTAATTAATTTATTTATTTTAGTTTCCACTTATGAGTTGAGAACATGTATTTCTCTTTCTGGGCCTGGCTTACTTTACTTAACATGATTTTCTCTAAGTTCAACCATGTTGCTGTGATTGGCAGAATTTCATTCCTTTTTATGGCAGAGTATTATTACATTGAGTAGATATACCACAGTTTCCTTATCCAGTCATCTGTTGATGGACATTTAGGTTGGTTCCAACTCTTGGCTATTGTAAATAGAGCTGCAATTTTATATTAGTATATCTTGTCTCTTTTATACCTCCTTTCTATTAACTTCCTCTCTATCTAGAAAATAAATGGTATATATTTTCCCTTTTCTTCACCATGACATTTTGATTTAGGATGATAAACCCAGTCTGAACAGTTTGCTTATCCCTAGGGGACTGGTTCTCAAAATCCAGCTCCATTAAGTAGACAGAAAAGACTTATAAATAAATTTTAAATAAATAAACTAGGCAAAATTTTTGATACATTGATAATAGAGTGAATGATATTTGCTTATTATAGTCACCAAAGACTGTCTTGAAATTTATACTTTTAACCTCATTTTATGCTTTTCTTCCCTGTTGTGTAGTGCCACAATAACTGATTATTTGTGGACAGTAACCTATGATGCAACATTTCTTTTCTCCTTATCTCAATTGTGGTGCTATAGTGGAAGTAAAAATAATTACTTATCATAGTATCGAAATGTGATTATAAACACAAAGATGAAAATATCTGTTTTAACTACTAACATTTTTGTTTCAGTGGAGCATGACTAAAATCTTGTACTGTGTACCATGACTGCAACAGCATCACTTGGAAGAACCAATAAATTGAATTGTATTAGAGACTGTGACTTTATAATCAAAACCTTAAAGGTGGCCATGCTGCTTCATAATGAAGCACTGAAGAGATGAGAGTAGCTCTATTTTAATGTTTCTTAATTTGCATAACCATAATAATCTTGAGCTATATTTGTGTAATATACACGAGGTGGAGTTTGCAATTATAGAAGGGAAAAAGGGAAGAGAGAACAGAGGGGAAAAGTAGATGAAATAAAGAGATTTTCAAATTGATCATAATTAAAACAAAAACAATTGCTTTTAGAGCAGCGAGAATCTTAGAAAAAGGGCTTATAATATTACTTATATCTTGGACTCTCTCTTTCCTGTGCTGATGGAGGGTCAGGTTTAAGAGTAATGTCCCATCAGAAAGAAGACATTTCTAAACAAAAATGCTGGTGATTTAGTGAGAAAGTGGCACAGGGAAAATAACATATAATGGGCATTTATTTGGGTAAGCAGGTGTGAAAAATACTCCAGGGAGCTGAGTGCCCGTGTGTAGAAATAGCTCAGACTCTGAGCACTTGTAATTATGAATCTTTCCCAGTGGGCTTACTTGTTTATTTGCCTGCTGGTGGTTTCCTGAACTTTTAAAATTAAAATTACTGAAAAGAAGTTCCTGACTTAAACCCATACTTTGCAATACAAAACAGGACTCCAGAGAGCAACTTTAAGGTTTTATGAAGATATTTTCAAAAATCAGTTTTGTTTTTATTGTACATTTCACTTTTTCTCTTTATTCTACTATGGTTAGAGGAAAATTAATTTAGAAAATAAAAGTAACTGGCCCCCAATGTCTTCCAAATTGTTTTCTTTGTATTTTATACAAATTAAATCTGGTAAGCTTGACTGTGGTGGAGATTTAGTAGTGTTTAAAGATTAGTAAAGACTGGAAGGATGCATTAAATTATTCTCTCTTTAGAAAAGAATAGTACATCAGTTCTTTTACAAATATCTTCTATTCATTAAGAAAGAGTCTTCATATCAATATAACTTTTGTGTACAGGGAATAGCAGTATTAAATAGGAAAATAAAGTTCTTTGTGTGCCAAAGTCACACTAAAAATGCTTTTTCTTTGACTTTGTACATATTTGTGTATATAAAAAATAAAAACAATATAGGAAAATATATGGACAAGAAAAATATACTTACATAAAAGCGTTAAGAGAAATTGCATGGAAATGGAAGGACAGGTGATCTTAAAGGAACTTTGTTAATGTGGCATTTTCATTTTCAATCTTGCATGACATTTATTCAATCACCCTGGCTGCAAATTTCTAAATACTTCTGAATATCTGCTTATTGTTTTTGATACACATTTTTAATGCATCGCTGAATAGATAGTTGTAATTAGGCCATCAGAATAATAGAGACAATTATACATTTTAATACACCACCTAGAAACAAATGAAAGAAGAGGAGATTATCGTTTTTTAAGCTCTAGAACAACATGGACTCAATAAATTGAGAGATAAAAAACATGCTATTAAGATTACAGGATAACAAGAAAAAGGAGGCTACAGACCTAAAAAATAAAGTGAGCTTAAAATTAATAACATTGAAAGGCTGGCCCATGACTCACTTGGGAGAGCGTGGTGCTGACAAAACCGAGTCAAGGGTTAAGATCCCCTTACCAGTCATCTTTATCAAAAAATAAAAATAAAATAATAATAATAACTGATAGTTAAATAAGTGAGAAAATGTTAAGAATAGAGAAAAGGCATAAATTAATCATGGAGAATGCAGAGGAGTAAGGGAAAGCAAGTAAGGCAACTCGGGGAGAATCTATCACATTAATACAGATATAAATTGTTTTTCCTAAAAGCATTTGTTCCATTCATAATTTAAAAAAAGAAAAGAAAAATTATCAACAAACTAGAGTGGGGACTTTTTCAATCTGAACAGCACATTCACAGAGAAGTACCTGCAACTAACATTATATTTAATGTTGAAAGTTTGAAAATTTTCCTCCTAAAATAAATAGCAAGCCAAAGATATAACCCTCATTACTTCTATCAACACCACACTGGAAGAAATATCCAGTCAATCATAGTAAGGGGATTTTAAAAAAGAAAAATAAAAAGGCATACGTATTTAACAACAACAACAAAACAAAAACTACTATTATGTTTAGATGACATTTTGATCTTGGTGGAAAGTAGCCAGTAATCTACAACAAAGTTAATATAACTAATACATTATATACTTAGCAACATTCCAGGATATAATATCCATATTTAAACAAATTTCATTTCTATACATTAACAATGACAATTGTCATTCAATGTTTGGCAATTGAAATTTACAAAGAATATCATTTACAATCATATAAAAGCATGAAATACTTAGAGACAAATCTTCAAATTATGTGAATTACGTGTGCTCTTAAAGTTGAAAAAAATGGTAAAATAAATTCAAGATGACCTAAATTAATAAATAACTACACCCTGTTTATGAATAAGAAGCCTCTATATTCTTGACATCAATTATCTTGAAAATAACCCATATATTGACTATCATCCTAATCAAGAGTATTTTTAGAAATTTTCTAGCAGATTTTACAGTTGTTGTGGCCTAAATAACCAAACCAAACCAAACCAAACCAAAACAATTAAAAAAAAAAAAGATGACATTGAGCTACTTGACTTCAAGACTAGAATGAAGTTACACCAATCACCATAGTGTAGAATTTGGATAAAGACAGATCAATGATAAATAGATAAATTTTAAATAAATAGATAAATAAAAAATAATACAGATAACTAAATTAGACCCACATAAATATGATTAATTAGTTTTCAAGACAGGTAATTCAATGTTAAAGATAGTATTTTCAGCAAAGTGTACTATAACAAATATACAGTCTTATGCAAATAAATAAAACTCAATCTGATATTTAATATTATGTAAAAAATTAACATGAATCAGAATAAAACCTAAGATGATAAATATTCTAAAATAAGACTTAGGAGAAAAATTTTGTAACCTTGAGATAGACAAAGATCATATGAATTATATATAAAAACAGGATCTCTAGAAAATGTGTAATGGAATTCCTTACAATTAAAACCTTTGCTTTTTGATGGACATTGAAAAAAAAAGAGAAGTTGAAACATAGACTGAGAGAAAATCTTTGCAAACACATATTTAATAAAATACTTGTATCTAAAATATATGAAGAACTAAAAAATAAAATATTTGAACAGATGCTTTATCAAAGAAAATCTTTGGAGCAAACAAGCACATGGAAAGATACTCTTCATCAGCATTCATCAGAAAAATCCATATTAAAATCTCTATGAGATGTGGCTAATAGAATGGCTAATAGAATGGCTACATGGCTAATAGAATGGCTAAAATTAAACTAAACTAAACCCAAAGGCAATACAAATGCTTAAAAATATGCCCAACAAATTAATCTCTGCTACATTTCTGATACTAATGCAGTGGTGCACGTTGACTACTCTTAGATATTTACTCAAGAGAAATGTAAAATAAATTCACCCAGATCTGTACATGAATGTTTATAAAAACTTTATTCATAATAGTCACAAACTAGAAATAAGCCAGATATCCATCAATTTGTGAAGGAATAATCAAATTTGGGCATATGCATACAAAGGAATTTGTACTGAGCAATAAAATTGATGAATGACTGAGGTATGAAACAGCACAGATGAACCTCAAAAGTATTTTGCTATGTGAAAAAATAAAGAACAGCCATGTTATTTAAAAGACATCCTAGAAGAGGTAAAAGTGCACATAGGGAAAACAAATTAGTAGTTGCCAGGACTTGTGGGTAGGGTATTGACTGTATAGGGTCAAGTAGAGTTTTTTGGAGTTGTAGAAACGTTTTTCTGGATTGTGGTGGTGTTTATCCTTTACATTTGCCACACCTTATCAGGCTGTGCTCCCAGAAAGGCTGAGTTTCACTGTATGTAAATTTAATCTCATTAATACTTAGAAATTTTCTTTATACAAAAATGCATACTCATATTTTAAGAGACATTCATAAAATTATTAAATACATTTTTTTTTTGATCTAGGAAAAGTATTTGGAATTTTTGGAATTGTTCCATTAGCTTTTTCCTTTTCATTCACAGAAATTTCCCATTTCTGTTATGCTTTCCTTATACGTAATTTAGGTTTGGATCTTTCCAATTACCATAAAGTAAAACTAATCAACTCAATGCTAGGCTTATGTCTCAAAACAAAGTTACTGGGTCTCCATATCTGCAAGAATACAGCCACTGCTCCAATCTCCTCCCAACTGGAAGCCATCTTTGATGTGTCCTTCTCACCCAGCAGGGCAGGCTGGAAAGACTGACTGATGGGGATGCCCATGAAGTTCTAACAGCTGGACTTACCATGCACATAGTCTTTGAGGTCTGTGGTTGCCATGACTACTGGCATGACTACTACATGACATTTAAGTACACCACTGCTTAAAAATCATCAAAGAATTTTTAAATAGGGTTCATATGACGAGACTCAAATGTGAATTATAAGCAGTCCTGACATTAGAGAAGGAGACAGTATTTATTCTGTGACACAAATTTTACTTAGAAAGAATAAATAAATATATTATGATTTGTTTTAAAAGGTGTTTCATTTACTTGAGGAGAAAATAAAGAAATGTGGACCCAACATTAAAAAAAGAAAGGTAGAATTCTCATGGTTAGACAACTGTAACTGTAATTATGCCAGAGTGTCTTAAATTATGTGCTAAAAATTTGCATTAATGATTTTAATGGATATTCAAGTATTTTTTCATTTAAGCAAATGAGCCTCAAAACTAATAATTTTTACAACATATTTGGGATTCAACAGCTCTTAGTAATCTAGAATTTTGAGTTAAATATTCAAAAGACAGTGTCTAACAAGGATAAAATGACAGTAGAAGATAATAATTAATAAACATACCAGCATCTATATTAATCTATACTGGTTTCATTACTCTTCACAATACATGTTCATATCTTTTACATAATTAATCAATATATCTATCCATATGCATATATACCTATACTTATGTATTATGTATACATAAATGTATATATATGCATATATTTAATGTGTGCATAAATATATGCATGTGAATGTATTTATATATGTATTTATATACCGACGTATTATTTGTATGTATATACTGTATATACATGTGCACATATGCATATATGGTTCCCTTTCCATTTCACAAAAAATGTTATGTTACATTTAGACAGTAAAATAGCTAATTAAATTTTATATTATTATTTCTTAGAGAAAGAGAGAGAGAAAGAAAATGAGACAGTAGAAAAGCTAGTAAATTGTATAGATTTATGTAAAAGAAGAATTCAAAGTCCAGGGGAAATTATATAGTCTGCAAATTAATCAGATTGTAGGGAAGGTAACTGAACAGTTGGCACTTTGTAAAGTACATATCTGTTCTGTTCTAAATGAATGTCTAATATTGGCACATCCCTTACTTACATAGGTTGACTATATAAGTTAATATGTATTATTAAAGATATATATATAGGGAGAGAGAGAGTGAAATTGCTGGGTAAATAGTAATTCTGTTTTTAACATTTTAAGGAATGGCCAAAATACTTTCAAAGAAGCCACCCATTTAAATTCCTACCAGCAATGTGCAAAGGTTCTAATTTCTGCACGTCTGTGCCAGTCTTTGTTATTAAAGGCATCCTCATGGATGTAAAGTGAATCTTATTGTGGTTTTCCCAGTAGTTAATAATGACAATTTATTTTCATGTGTTTACTGGCCACTTGTCCACACCTGCTATCTGTTGAAAAGACTATTCTTCTTTACTGAATTGTCGAGGCACCCGTATTGAAACAGATTGACCTTAAAAGTGAGAATTTATTTTTGTACTCTCTATTCTACTGGATTCTTTTTTAGGTCTATCCTCATGCCTTTTCTGCTCTGTCTTGATCATGATAGCTTTGTATTAAGTTTTGAAATCAGAAAGTGTGACTTCTCCAATTATGCTGGGAAGTGTTCCCACTTTTTCTGTTTTTTGGAAGGTTTTGTAAAGTGATATTTATTCTTTAAATATTTGGTAAAATCAACCAGCAGAATCATTTAGGCCTAGGCTTTTATTTGTGTTAACGTTTGTTAAAACTGGATTAGTCTTTTATTATAGGTCCATTCAGATTTTCTATATCTCTAAGTCAATTTTAAATAGTTTGTCTCTTCCTAAGAATCTATTTAATTTAAGTACTTTCTTTGTTGGCATAGAGTGGTTAATAATATTCTCATATATATCTTTTATTATTTAAAGATTGTCTCCTGTCTTACGCCTTATTTTCAGATTTGAGTCTTCCTTCTTTTTCCTACATCAGTTTAGCCCAAGTTATATGAATTTTGTGGTTCTTTTGAAAGTACCAACTTTTGGTTTTGTTCATTCTTTCCCATATTTTTATGTTCTCTATTTTATAATTTCCACTTAATTATTGTTCTGTTCTTCCCTTTGCTTGCTTTAGCTTTAGTTTTGTCATCTTTTTCCAGTATCTCAAGGTAGAAGACAAGTTATTGATTTGAGATCTTTTTTTCTTTTTTAATACAGGCATTTGCATCTATAGTTTTTTTCCATTACTGCTTTAACTGTATTTCATGAGTTTTGGTATGTTGTATTCCTCAAAATTTTAAATTCATTATTTATTTAATTTAATTTAAACAAAGATGATATCCTGTTTGTGTACTTCATTGGCTGTGAGAGACTCATCCTTCACACCAGGTGTTGAAAACATTTTCTTTAAAGGGCCAGAGAAAGAACATTTGTATGTTAGGCTTTTCAGACTTCATACTGTCTCTGTCACTTCTGGCTCTTCCTCTCCTGTTTCCTTTCCACAATAAGTTACAGGAAGCAGGGTTATTATTTATAGACAGGCTGCAAGGGACAACAGAAGCCTAGGACCCACCATGAGCAGGTCCCCCAAGGCCCAGGGAAGATGCCTGGGATGAATGAACTTGACTCACTTGTACCGCAGCTGAGGGACTCCAGAAAGCAGCCTGCTCTGGGTTTTATACCCACGTGAACCATAATTCACCAGGCTACAGTGTTGTAGGACATCCTGTTCTAGGAGGGACAGGAATAGAGCCTGGGCTGTTCAGGCCAGTTCCTCCTTATCCCAGGGTGTTGCATTCTCATCACATTTTAGTTATTCTTGAGACCTGCAAGTGAGAAAGGGGGAAGAACTGGGTTAGTCTGAGGCCAACTGGAGAACTGTCCCCCAATGGCATGTGTATTCTGTGATGGTTATCCAAGCCCATCCAAAGGGACGTACAACCATTCACTCCAGTGAATGTATGCTGGGGAATGAAAAATATTCAAACCTTTGAGAGACTATTGGACAACCAGTCTGCACTGACACTGATTCATGGGTACTCAAAGTGTCCACATGCTGCTACTATTATAGTAGGGCCTATCATGTTAACAAGGCTCTGCTTCCTACAGGCTACCTCAGCTAATGACTCAGTGTAGTGGAAATTTTAAGGTAGTCTCTTTCCTTACATGTCTGACTCCTTTCTGTCCTCTGATGGGTGATTAAGACTTGAATACACTGCATTGGTTTGGTCGAAACTCAGAACTCTGCTGCTGCAGCCGTGGACTTTGCCAACCCAACTCTCCTTCCCTGCCCCCTTTCACAGGGTCCAGAACAGCATCGTGGTCTGAAGACTTTCCTGAGTATCTCCAGTTCTTTCATTTTTTTCCTCTTTTTCTCGCCCATATGTTCACAGCAAAAAATCTCTTGCGCATCTTATCATATCTTGGTGTCTGCATGTCAGAGGACTTGAAACGGTCCAATGATTTTGAGCATTAATTTTTTTTATTTTAATTGTGTGACTATAAATTATCATGGTGTTATTCTAATGTGGAAGCACATTTTCAGTCTCTATTTCAGGAAAAACTGACTTGTATCTCCAACTCTACTCATTTCTATCACCAAGGAATCTAAGAGCTTACCAAAGAGAATGAAGGCCACAGAAATTTTGAATTAGTTAAAAAAAATCAATAGCATTTACCAGCTGTATTAGTCCATTTTGTGTTGCTATAACAGAAATACCTGAGACTGAGTAATTTATAAAGAAAACAGGTTTATTTGGCTTATGATTCTGGGACAGCTGCATCTGGCACAGGCCTCAGGCTGCTTCTACCATGGTGGAAAGTGGCAGGCAGCCGGCGGGTACAAGCAGATCACATGGTGAGAGGAAGCAAGAGAGAGGAAGCAAGAGAGAGAGGAGGTGCCAGGGTCCTATAAACAACAAGCTCTCACGTGAACTAATAGAGCTAGATCTCACTCATTAATCTCCCCACCCCCAGGGAGAGCATTAATCCATTCATGAGGAATCCACCCCATGACTCAATCAGTTTCCAACACTGCCACATTGGGGATCAAGTTTCCACATGAGTTTGGGAGGGGACAACACATCCAAGCTCTATCACCAGCTAAAGCAAATATCTACCAAATATATTTAAGGATACAGTTTTAGTTCATTCCCTCATTTAGTAGAATGCTTTTCACTACTGAGTTTGTAGAAGAGTGTATCAGCATTCTCTCAGAAGCAAACTTTGAGGAAAGTTTGTAGAAATGTTAATATTTCCTGAGGCTCATGTGACTCTCAGTGAGTTAGGGTACTGTTTTGAGGTCTTCCCTTAACATTAAAATTGGAGAAATAACACAGACAAACCTATATTTCCTGTCTTTATTTGTGCCACTCTTTAATTGTGTGCTATTATATTTTTGATAGACCTTCTGAAAAAAATTTACTTAGTAAAGTCAATACTACAAATTAATTATCCTTCAAAAAACAGAGGATTGTACTGGTATTTAAGGCTACTTAGAGCAAGCATAATATCGTGCACGATTCTTTTTAACAACATCATTTATATAGGAAATGTCTGAACTCTGGAATATTATATGCAAATCACAAGCATTCTTCCTCTCTGTCTTTCTGCATGGAAATTCTACCCATTTGTAGATGAAATTTGAGATAGAAAATACTTTTAAGCTCATTGTCATCTATCCTATAACATTACTAAATTTGGAAACAATAGTCAGTTATTCTAGTTTTAAAGTAAATCCAATGTAATTGTCAAAAATATATAAGCACAATTTTTAGTCCCTCCACTTTCCACAGCAATGTAGGTTTTATTGCATTTTTCAGCATTATTCAGTGTCCTGAAATATATGCAGTGTGTTAATTAAAAACACACATACCAAAGGATAGGAAAAAAGACTAGACCAATTTAACAGGAATAAAGTTTGGAAATTACATTTCAGCCTAATGATATCACACACACCCCCATCTCCTTTAAGGACCGTTTGATGCCAATAATTAACCGGTCATTAGTGACATCAGTCCCCTGCCAGCTTTAATCATGACTCAAACTTACAGCATGTAGAATACTGACTACTCTCTAAGGCACATAAATTACCTGAGAATTTCCCTCTTTAGGCAGAGAGTGTGAAATCCACTTAACAGTCCATTTTATTGTTACTCCCAAGAGAACAAATAAAGGAGGGTTCTGAAATCCAGAATAGGAGGGAGTTCAGTACCTCACAATTTGCTGAGGGATTTTTTTTTATCTGATAAATTAAGTCAATTAAATTTAATGCAGATAATATATTTTTTATCTATTGAGAAATTACGCTATGGTAAGAAGTAGGAAATACAGATGAAAATCACTGCTGAGGTCATATAGAAAAGAGAAAATACTAGTTCATCTTACATTTCACAACAGGGGAGGGAAAATGATAGGTGTAGAGTCAATGACAAGGGTAGCTCAGGTGGGAAAACAGAAACATAGATAGGCTTTGATCATGTGCTTCTCGTAACAGAATTTTATGTAGTTGCCACAGTTCGGAGCCTTTTACTATTCATTTATAATACTCACCAATACAGAGTTCTTATTACAGGAAATGATTAAAATTGATATGTGCCTGTGAATTCTGAGGCAAACATCTATTTTTTTTTTTAAATTTTATTTTGTCGATATACATTGTGGCTGATTAATGCTCCCCATCACCAAAACCTCCCTCCCTCCCCCCTCCCACCCAACAATGTCCTTTCTGCTTGCTTGTAGTATCAACTTGAAGTAATTGTGGTTGTTATATCTTCTTCCACCCTCCGTTTGTGTGTGTGTGTGTGTGTGTGTGAATTTATATATTAATTTTTAGGTCCCACCAATAAGTGAGAACATGTGGTATTTCTCTTTCTGTGCCTGACTTGTTTCACTTAATATAATTCTCTCAAGGTCCATCCATGTTGTTGCAAATGGCAGTATTTCATTCGTTTTTATAGCTGAGTAGTATTCCATTGTGTAGATGTACCACATTTTCTGTATCCACTCATTTGATGATGGACATTTAGGCTGGTTCCAACTCTTGGCTATCGTAAAGAGTGCTGCGATGAACATTGGGGAACAGGTATACCTTTGACTTGATGATTTCCATTCCTCTGGGTATATTCCCAACAGTGGGATAGCTGGGTCGTATGGTAGATTTGTGACCTAATATGTGATCTATCCTGGAGAATGATCCATGTGCTGATGAGAAGAATGAATATTCTGAGATTGTTGGATGAAATGTTCTGTAGATATCTGCCAATTCCAATTGGTCTAGAGTCTTGTTTAGATCTTGTGTTTCTCTACTGATTCTTTGCCTAGATGATCTGTCTAATATTGACAGTGGGGTGTTCAGGTCCCCTGCGATTATGGTATTAGTGTCTATTTCCTTCTTTAGGTCTAATAGAGTATGTTTTATAAATCTGGCTGCTCCAACATTGGGTGCGTACATATTTATGATTGTTATGATGTCTTCTTGATGGATCAGTCCTTTTATCATTAAGTAGTGTCCCTCATTGTCTCTTTTTATGGTTTTTAGTTTAAAGTCTATTTTCTCAGATATAAGAATAGCTACTCCAGCTCATTTTTCTTTTCTGTTTGCATGGTAAATCTTTTTCCATCCTTTCACTCTTAGTCTGTGTGAATCTTTATGGGTGATGTGGGTCTCTTGTAGGCAGCATAGAGTAGGTCCTCTTTTTTGATCCAGTCAGCCAGTCTGTGTCTTTTGATTGGGGAATTTAAGCCTTTTACATTAAGAGTTGTTATTGAAAGGTGTTGATTTATTCCTAGCATTTTATTGGTTGTTTGGTTGTCTTAGGTGTCTTTCGTTCCTTGCTTTCTGATTTACTGTTTGGTTTCTGTGTTTGTTGGTTCCTTAGGTTGTAGATAGCATTTTTGTTTGATTGTTTTCTCTTCATGAATGCCATTTTTATTATACTAGTGGGTTTTGATTTTTCTTGGGTTTTTATGGCAGTGGTAGCTATTTTTCAGGAACCAAACCCAGTACTCCCTTGAGGATTTCTTGTAAGGGTGGTCGTGTGGTAGTGAACTCCCACAGTTTTTGTTTGTCTGAGAAATATACTATTTGCCCTTCATTTCGGAAGGATAGCCTTGCAGGGTAGAGTATTCTTGGCTGGCAATCTTTTTCTTTTAGTATTTTGACTGTATCATCCCATTCCTTTCTAGCTTTTAGGGTTTGTGATGAGAAGTCTGATGTTAGCCTGATTGGGGCTCCCTTATAGGTGATTTGACGCTTCTCTCTTGCAGCTTTTAGGATTCTCTCTTTGTCTCTGAGTTTTGCCAATTTGACTATAACATGTCTTGGAGAAGGCCTTTTTGAGTTGAATACGTTTGGAGATCGTTGAGCTTCCTGGATCTGAAGATCTGTGATTTTTCCTATACCTGGGAAGTTTTCTGCCACTATTTTGTTGAATATGTTTTCAATGCAATCTCCATTTTCCTCCCCTTCTGGAATACCCATGACTCGGATATTTGAGCGCTTGAGGTTGTCTGATATCTCTCTCAGATTTTCTTCAATGTCTTTGATTCTTTTTTCTTTCTTTTTGTCTGCTTGTGTTATTTCAAACAGCCCATCTTCAAGTTCAGAGGTTCTCTCCTCAACTTCGATAAGCCTGCTGGTTAAACTCTCTGTTGTGTTTTTTATTTCGCTGAATAACTTCTTCAGTTCAGCAAGTTCTGCTACATTTTTTTTCAGGACATTGATTTCCTTGTACATTTCCTCTTTCAGATCCTGTATACTTTTCCTTATTTCATTATGATGTCTAGCTGAGTTTTCTTGTATCTCATTCAGTTTCCTTAGAATTATCACTCAAAATTCCTTGTCAGTCATTTCAAGGGCTTCTTGTTCTATAGGATCTAGAGTTTGAGATTTATTAACTTTTGGTGGTGTACTTTCTTGATTTTTTGTATTTCTGGTATCTTTTTTTTTGATGTTTATTCATTGTGGCAGGGGGTTTCACAGTCCACCGGTTTGAGACTATTGACTAACTAAGATGTTGCTGTGGTTGCCAATTTGGTATGGCTACCTCCGTGACTGCTCAGTTGGCCTCTAGTGCCTTGTGTGTATGGTTGCCTCGGGTCTTGGGCCTCTCTGGGGAGCCGCCTTTCTGGTCAGCTTGGACTCTGCTGGGCTGCTGGATCACGTACCACAGGGTTTGTGATCTCTGTTGAGCTTTCACTTCCCGTGCAGGACTTCTATACATACCTCTAAAATTGTTGACTTTTCAGATAGTTGTCCTCCTGGCATATGAGCTTCTGTTATCCTTGTTCTTGCAGTGTAAACACTGGCAGACTTTCTGTACCCCCTACTCCACATCGCACTAACTGATTATTCCTGCAGAATTCACTGCACTGATGGATATTATTTTGCATCCCTTCCTACTTGTGAAAAACTAGGAAGCCAACAAATTAGCTTGCTATACTTTTACTGATTTGGGGAAAAGACATGAGACTCCCAGGTTAGAGATTAAAGACTTTCATGGCAAAAATAGTCGTCAAAGCATCAGAGGGGCCTCATCAATCCCCTAAGCCCCAGTTACCACCTGGACAATACAGGAAGGCTGAGATGGTATCCAGTGTGTGCAGTGAGTCACATTGCAGGAGAGAAACACTTGATCCTTGTTAGCAGCCTATCAAATAAACAAGTCCACTCTTTGTGGGGAGAGGTCACCTCATTCCCTGAACTTTCTCATTGAAATCAAAGCTTTGAGAAATGGCCCAAACAAAAAGAGGCCCTGTTCTTGCATTGTTGACATACCCAGCCAGAGATGGAGGAGTTCAAGGAATCTCCCAATATGAATTTCTAGGACACCATCCTGACCATGGCCTTGTAATTACCAAGTTCATACTTTGTTTTCTTTTCACTAGGATCTCTAGTTATGATGAAACCTGCAAAATATGAATATATAAATTGTTTAAAGCTTTTAAATGATTTGTCCTAATCTCATCCAATACCCTTCAATAATCCATACTTAGAATATTGAGTATATATGTGTATGTGTGTGTGTAAGTCTAGCGTACAAATTTATATTCTTTATTAAACTACAATATCCATGTAAATTCCAAAAGTCCTCACAAGTTTTATTAAATCAGATGACAGTGTAGGTACCATCAGATTTATTAAATATACATCCTTTTGGAGACATTAAATATAGGTAATCAGTATTTGCTATTTTCCAAATTTACATATATATTTTAATATTTGCAATTTTCAAAATATAATATAAAATATCCAAATTGAAACAGTCTTAACATACAATTAAATTAAAAATTTACATTTTGCATACTAACTCAAAAAGTTTTTAGAAGTGTAATAGTTTTTATAGCGAAATTTTATTTGAATATCTTCTTTGTAGATTTATACTACCAGAATGCAATTAAAAATGGAAAGGTCAAAATAATTCTCTTTCTCCCTATCCATCATTCCTGCTGTTTAATTTTCCTATGGCTTATTTATCTAGGGTTCCATTCCTTAGTTTTGGAATTATATCAGGGAAAAAAAATAAAATTGATTATATTCTGACCTAAGAATTCGAGTCTCCCTACATTTTCCACATGCTTGTTTACACGTTTATTTTTAATATCTTTGTCTTTAAAAATATAGGGATATTGTGAAGGGTGGTTTTAATTCATTGTTCTGACTTAAGTACTGTCCCTATTTTTGAAAACTCTAAATACTTTGTGAGCACCTATTGACTTGAGTTACAAGTGAATCGGGAAACTTTGTATTTATCCAAAATCTTCCTTACTCTCTAAGAATAACCTGCCCAGGCTTACACTCCACTTACTTAATTGCTTGGCTTTTGATAATCCTGTGTGCACATGATATGCTTATTTGGTACACAAGAGAGAGTACTAATTTTTTCAAAAATGACTGAGCTATATTAAAATCCGTCTAGATCCATCTCGACTCTTAATATACCTCAGACTTCTTGAAAAGTGAATAGCTCTTGCATCATGGATAACTTGCCACATTCCTAGCTTTAGTAATAATATAATAGTAATCATTCACATCTAAATTTTTTATTGGTGATGAATATTCATGAGATACAAAGCTGATTGTCCCCCCTTGTGCCCTAGATATGAAGGCCAGATCCATACTGGCAGCATGCACATTACCACAAATTGCGATTGGACTCCGTGTCCCCTACACAATTATCCCCATCTAAATTATTTTTAAAGAGCATATTATGTAATTTTTCAATTACATTAAATATTACTTTAAACTTTGGAAGTGTCAGTTTTCTTCACTGATTGGGTAAACCTCCCCTTCCAGCCTGTACTCTCCTTTGCTCCTCCCAACATATCAAAATTGCTGGTGAGCATCGTCTTCACTATTTTTTTGAGAATCAGTCTTTACATAGAATGAAGCTTAGGGGTGCCTTCTAAACAGAGATGATTAACAAACGTGTCTACCTTTAGAATAAAGAGAGGTGTTAGAAGATAAACTGAGGCACATTAAAATACTAAAGAGTTTATTTGAGCAAACCTCAGCTAATGAATTGGGCTACCCTAGACTACAGGCAATTCCTGGTTCCACTGAAGAGGTGCAAAGGGAAGGCTTTTATAAGGTGAACACAGAAGCAAAGCAAAGATATTGGATTGGTTAAATAGAGCAGTAGCTTTATTTGGATCAACGGAATGTCCTGAGATAAAGGTTAGTTGGTAATTTCTGATTGGTTAAATTTAAGTTTTGCTTTATTTATCATTTGCCTTGAGTAAGGTTTTGGTTTGCTTACTAGGAAATCAGGGTGCTGAAGCCACCTTGGTCTAATAGTCTCCCAGTTAATTATTCTTATTCTTCTTATTATTTTTAAAAATTTTTATTGAATCAAAATTGATTATACATATTTTGGGGGTTCAACCTTGATGTATGTTGATCAAATCAATATTACTAGCATATATATTGTTACAAATTGTAATTATTCTTTATGACCCTTGTCCAATCTCTCCCGAACCCCCTTTACCTCTCCTCTCTCCCCTTTAATCACCTAGGTTTCTTCTCTTCCTATGAAAGAATAATGGTTACTCTGTTGATTTGCTGCTCAATGATCTGTCCAATGCTGAGAGGTGTGATCAGGTCCCCTAATACTATCATAGAGCAGATGTGCCTCTTCTGTCACTCTTGAAATGGGCTCTGTGGAGAGAGACTTCCTCCTCCTTTCTTTATCTCTGCTTGTGACTCTCCTTGTGTCAACACACTCCAGTGACTGGCGGACCATCTGCATGGTGGTTGTGGCATCTAGTCGCCTTCATGGCCGCCATGGTTATCGTCGTAGCTGTGGTGGGCCACCCACATGGAAGAGTGTTTTTGGCCTGCTCCTTGGGGCTGGTGGTACGCCTGGTTGTGGAGAGTGTCCAATCCCTGACTCCATTCCCCGGGTCCCCAAGTGGGTCCCTAGGTGCTGGCACAGTGTGCCTGGTTGTGGGAGGGGGATCCAGTCCCCTTTTCCATGCCCTGGGTCCCTGGGATGGCCCCAAGGCACTAGTGCAGTGAGCCTGGTTGTTGGGGGGGGGGGTCTGGTCCCTGTCTTCATGCCTTGCGACCCTGGGCAGGGCCCTGAGGTATTGGCCATGCGGGTGGTTGTGGGAGGGGGTCCTGCCCCTGGCTCCATGCCTCATGTACCCTGGTGGTACCCAAGGCATTGGTGGTGTGCCTGGGCTGGAACTAATTTTTTGTCCTTTGCTTACTTCTAATATGGTGGAACTTCCTGTGGGAACCAGTACTTGAGCTGTGTTGTTGAGGTAAATTGCTGCTTTGCTGCTGTTTCCCTAGGGAAGGCTTTTTGTGTAGCTTGGGGTTTAATGGTTGACCTTATAGGTACTTCCGGCTCTCCAGAGACCCAGTGGATCTGTGTTGTGCAGAATCTCTGATCTGGGCCTGTGTTTTTCATCAAACTGAACCCCATGCAATTCTGCATTCCTGACCAGTCTCCTCTGAGTGGTCCTACACTGATTGGGGGGTGGGTGGCTGTCCTTGCTGTGTCCCAGTGTTGTCTCCAATGCTCGTGCTCTAAACAATTCCCACGGGACAGGCCCTGCACCAGTCCCTTGTGTTGACTCACTGGCTTCCGACTGGCTCCTCTTTTTCAGTTGTTCTGGCTCCTCACTCCTGTGTAGGTCCACAGGAACCCTGTTAGTGGTTCTGCTGTCCTGAGGGCCACCAAAGTCCTCTTCTCCCCTTCCACCTCCAAGTAACTCCATCTAAAAGGCACAGCTGTGGCTTATGCCAGCTCCTGCTCCATGCGCATGAACTGCAGCCCAAAATGCTGAGAGCAGTTTTTACTTTCTCTCATTGTGGTTTCTCCTGCCTTCGTGAACTCTGTAAGTCTCTCCTCCTCTTCACCTGAGCTCCAGTGGCCCCAGCTTGGCTGACGTTACATTTTTATAGTTGTAAATGTGTTGATTTGTGGGAGAGAGTGACGCTGGGGACCGTCTATTCCACCATCTTGACTGGAACTCCCAGTTAATTATTTTAACAGAAGCATGAAACTCCATGTTGCTGATTGTATATTTAATATTTTAGCAACGTTTTCTCATCTTATTTAGCATTTCATAAGTGTTGAATCTTTATATTTTGTACCTGTAACCTATGAACAGTATTTTTTCCATAAAAACAAAACATTGAATATCACTTATGAAACTATTTATATAAAGTGTACTTTCTGCATCTGTCAAGCACTTCAAGGAAATAGAGATTTAGGACTCAATTTAATGGTGACTTATAAGGCTTCTGGGGTCTACTGTAATACAAAGCACTAGCCGACAGTCAGCCTGCACAGTGCATATCAGGCACACCAGTGTTGCATGGGGAGGCATGTGAGGTGGATTATGCTTCAGTTCCCACAAATGAGGAAACTACACAAATTGATCATTGGTTAGTCCTAGTGAACTCAGCATGCATGAAAATAAATCAGTTTATTGATCAAATGTTTCCTTTTATTAACAAAATATTTTACTATATTATTTGATAACTAGTTAACATTAACACAATTATTAAAATAATTAATATTAAATTGTTTTAAAAATAAGATTGTATAGGCCTTTATTAAATAATATAATGAAATAATTATTTAAATAAAATAATAATTATTAAAAGGCTTAATGAAGTAAAAGCAAAAAGGCTTAACGTCATATTATTATCAATTTATTTTTATTTTATAACATTAATGAAAAGAAAATAATAGTAAATATAACTAAATCAAATTATTCCACTCTGCTAAGCTTTAAACACGTTTGTTTTTGTTTAACTTTCACAGTAACTTTATGAACTTGACATTTTAACTCCATTTCTGCAGTAATTATATTCACATACAATATGTGGTCACACTGATGAAAATTGTGGCCCTCATTGCTAATTGATGCCCCAGCATCCATTTTCTCCTTTATGGTACCCAGATTTTAGGGAGCACTTTGCTGCTCAGTCAGAAACTACTATCTAGACTCCTTTGAAGTTATACCTGGACTTATCATTCTTCTTGTCTATTGTGATATGTGCAGAAATATTACCTTGAACTTAGTTTTTCCACTTTCTGTTTGTGGGGAATGCATATAGCTGAAGCAGAAACCTTGAACCCAGAGATGAGTGTCAACTATGGGTAGCGACAGAGGCCCCCACCAACCTGGTGAAGGTCGATTTCCTGTGGAAGACACAGACTCTTAGAGTGGTTTTTTTGAGCCACTGTATTTTGAGTTCATCGCTTTACACATTCCTCTGAGATCATACAAATATACTTTATTTTCATTTAACATCCTCATAGTTTCACCTTTTCCCTTAAGTAGTTCTGCTCTTTTTTCAGGTTCATTTATACTTGACATCCTTATGAACTCACATGGCTTCTTAGAAATCTCTTGAATTAAAGGTGCTATTTTGTCTTTTAATAAAATAATGGTTTACAATTCTTCTTCCTGGGTAGAAGACAAATTTGGAGGTTCAGAGCAGCTGAAAGAAGAGTTATAAACACCTGATTTGATTTCAGCCACAATTATGCCAATGAGGAAAATGCACGTGCTGTGCTATGATGTGCATTAATGGGGAAAGTTAGTACAAATCCCTTCTTAATTCAAAATACTCATTAGATGGGTCTGGATCTTTATTTAAACAAATTCATAACAAAATAATATTACATTCAATCAAAACATACAAGCTGGCTAAAACAGACAGATAAGTTAGTCTCAATGCCGTTTTGAAACATATACAAACTTTTAGAAGTCACATTTCATCTTTGGTAACATTTCATACCTAGAATACACATACGCCTAACACACAGACTTACACAACATTTTAAAATTAGATTGAATATACTCCTCTCTTGATATGGCCTGATGCCACCCATCAGTCTTGAATTATAACAGTATATTACCATCTGTCCTTTTTTATCCACCAAATTCCATTGTCCTGAGTGTTGTGACAAGTCAACGTAGATTGTCTCAGAATAAGTATTGGATGGTAGAATTGCAGGAGTATTAAATCAAGCAAATGCAAGTAGGAGTAATTAATAGAATAAAGGCCAGGGCTGAGTGAGTAAAAACAAGTATTTACGGGATTGATGCCATGCCACTTGTAGGGTAAAATGAGAATATTTTCACAATCAATTATTGACAAATCTTAGAAGTAGTGGAAGGTCAGCGATGAGGAGAGTATGATGAATTTCCAGAAACTGCCCACGTGAAGAAGAGCTTAACTGATAGGGGTCTCTTTTCTGCGTGATTTTCACTATATATTTTATGGAATTATTTTTTTTTCTTTTTATTGCGTGTATAAATGCGACACATAAAGCACATGGAAATGAATTCTCAGAAAGTTGCATAACATTAAGTCACTTCTCCACATAGAAGAAAGAAAAATGTTTTAAGGGTTACCAAGAGACTTCACTCCCGAACAACACTCGAAGAAAGGAGAGTGGCTTAGCCAATTAGTTCCATGTCTGCAATCTAGGAAGAAAAATTTCATAGTTTATAGATAGAGACTGAGTAGCAGAATGACTCAAGATTTGCAGCAAGTGTTTCCATCTCCACAAACATCCAAGAGAACATTTTTGGGTAATCTATTTTTTTTAAATCTCATCATTTCTTTTTTCTTTGCAGTTTTATCTAGGTATAATTAGCAAAAGTTGTGTACATTTAAGGTTTGCAGCTTGAAGTTTTCATACGTACAGACTGTAAAATGATCACCACACAGGCTGATAACATATTCGCATAGTTACCATTTTCTTCTTTTGTGTGTGTGGTGAGAATACTTAATATGTACTTTTAAAAAAAATCAAATTACGAATTTAAAATATACAGTACAGCCTTGCTAACAACAGTCACAACGCTGTACATAAGATTTCCAGAACTTTTTAATCTTGCATCACTGAAAGTTTGTGTCCTTTGACCAACCTCTAGCAATTTCCTCTACCCCCAGGCAAACCCCATCTATTCTCTGCTTCTCTGAATTCAACATTTTCAGATTCCAGATATAAATGAGATCATGCAGTATTTGCCTCCCTGTGCCAGGCTTATTGCACTTAACATAATGTCCTCCAGGTTCATTCATGTTTTCTCAAACTACAGTATTTCCTTCTTTTTAAAGGCTGAATAGTATTCCATTGTGTGTGTATGCATGAGTGTTACACACACATGTATGTATACCACGTTTTTATTCATTTAATAAGGATCTTTTTTTTAACTGCTATATTTCTCCTGTTTTTCAAAGTTGCCTATCTTGCTAAATGCCTTTCCGATAGTAAATGATGTTAATATATACCACTGTCCTAGGGGAAAACATCCTCACTCCTGATGTTCTGCTGCTAGTGCCAAGATTCCTAATAGAATTTAACTTCCTCTTGATTTCTCAGAATCCCTTCTCCCATCTCACTCCCTCTACCCTAACACTTCACATAACACAGCAGTTACCCCTTCTATAGGAAGTAGGGCACATTATTTTGGTGGAGAAACTGGGGCGCCCAAACTGAGCATGCATTGCTTGGCTTTTCTCCTTCAGGCTTTTGGGAATGGAATTGCAGATACCTTGTACTTTTGATGGTCCATTTATGCAGTGCTTAGCGGTAATGCTCCTGCCTGTTACTACTGGTGACAATGTAGACTGTCAGCCTGATTCTAAATTTTAATTTTCAAATATCATTTTTTCCAAGCATAGACGCTACAACCTCCAATGTCAACTTTCTCACTTAATCAAGGTGAAATTATACTGCTCCTTTGTTCATACTTTGACATATTTCTCATTGGTTCAGAACATACCTGGAGAAGTGACATGACCTATATTGGATTGATCATTTGGGCTACCTAAAAAAAAAATCTATGGTGTCAAAATATTTAATATTTTCTAAGTTATTAATCCTTATCTTCACTTTTCTTAAGTCAGTAATGGACATAGCCTGAGGATTGTTAGTGTTTTAGCACATACAGTCAGCTAGCATTTGTTCCCAGTGCATTACATACATTAGCTCACATAAACCCTATGAGGTGAATTCTGTCATTTTCATCCCCATTTTAAAATGACAAACCTGAGGAACAAAGATCATTCGTAATTTTCCAAAGACCACACAAGTAATAAAGCTGGAAATAGAAGCCTGTTGCACACGGCTGGGTACTTCATTAACCACTCTTGTGACTCTGTGCTTCAGAGTCTAGTGTTTCAATTCCAACATTTTGCTTTTGAAGCATGAGCTCTTTTACTTATTATTTTCTCCTTCTACTGATAACTTTGTTCTTTTCTGATAGCAAGACCTTCAATTCGTTTACTCATCATTTTTCTCCAAGGATATCAGTTCTAACTAAAGAGGATCTAACCTCCAAAATAAGAGTGGAAAGTTGACCTCTTTGTTATTTTTTTCATTCCTATTTCCAGTCTCTGCTCTAAGGGCAACTAAACATAAAATACCAAGAACAGAGAAAAGGTGGTTAACACCAATCACAGGAATTCAAGTCTGCTCTGTCCATGGTGATGCTTGTGTTTGCATGGAGATGAGAGAAAGGGCATTGTGCAGGCAAGACACACCCAGGAAGGCAGAAGTGATGGGACTATTTCATGATCTAACTCAGAGGTGTAGCCAAATGGAAGAGCATCAAGGAATTCAAGGGTTGTTTAGTTGAAACCAAACTGAGTTTCACATATGAGTTCATGCCAGCAATATATTTTTTCTGAAAGTGCTTGGAGACAGAGTATTATTGTGTGTGCACCTTTAAGCTCCTAATAGAAGTAAAAGAAGAAAAGTCACTTTAGAAATATCTGAAGAAAGTTTAATTTTGATATGTCATCAGTAAAGGTGACTGTATAATTTGTCATGCAAATTTAGACACTGTTAAGAATGAAAGGAGTTAGCATAAATAATTACACCACTTAAATGTGTATAATCATATACAAGAATGCCTCTGTTATGGACTGAATATTTGTATCTTCACAAAATTTGTATGTTGAAAACCCTAATATACCATATGTGGTGGTATTAGTGTTATTAGTGGATGGGGCCTTGGGGATGTAACTAGGTTCAGATGGGGTCGTAAAAGTAGGGTCTTCATAATGGAATTAATGTAGTTATAAGACCTTTCTCTCAATGCAAACACACAGAAGTTAATTTGAGCACACACTGTGAAGATGGGCATCTAAGAGTCAGGAGGGTAGCCCTCACCAAGGACCAAATCTGCTGGATCCTTGATCTTGGACTTTCCAACTCCAGAATTGTGAGATAAATGTCTGTTGTTTGAGCCACTTGATCTGTGATATTTTGTTATAACAGCTTGAGCTGACTAAGATGGACTCTACCTTTTAAAAACCAAAAAGGAGTACTTTGAGCAATGAGTCATGTTTTTAGATGGCACACACTCACAAAAAGGACCAGTAAGGATTATTTTATTTCACTGAAAGCTAACCCATTTTATGAGTTAGAGTTTGGGTGTTACAATAAAACATGTGTTATTTTATCAAAATATTTTTTAAGTATGTGTTTGACAGATATCTGAGGAGTAAAAAGAATAAAAACTACCTAAAGTAATATTCAAAGTGTCACAGAGGACTAAAGAATACTTGGAATTGCAATTTCAGCTCAGAAATGTAGAGAACTGGGAAGAGTGTTGCTGTCACCCATATAAAAAGAAAAAAAAAAAAAAGCTGGACAACCTGCAATTAGCATTTTTTCTTAAGCCATCAGAGAATTGACAGTGCAAGACAACCAGTTAATCTGAAAACTGGGGAGTGAGAAGACCAAAAGGGCTCAACCACTTGATGCAAGACAGATAGAACTAAATAAATTGTGCACAGGGCAAAAAGAAAGTTCAGAGCCTCTTGTTTACAAGTATTTAAGGATTTCAAGATGGCAACTGCAGATAATTAAATTTAGTTTGGGTTATTTAAAACGTGGGGCTCTGGGGACTACACAGGTCACAAACTCATGAAGCCAGCCACCTGCCCAATAATAAAGCTAAAATTTCTGAATGAATTGCTAAAGGCTGGGGTGGGCTCACTTAAAAGTATGGAGCTTCTGGGCATTGATGATAAAGGGGGTCCATGTGTTCTTGCAGGGTTTTCTCCTACACCAACTACAGCAGCACCTCACAGGGAAGATGGGAAACAATCCTGAAAACATTTTTTTTTCTCATGGTGCTGTAGATGGAGAGGAGAAAAACAGGCACTGCCGATGCTCCACCCCACTCAGCTACTCTACCTCCCCTACAGAACAAAACACTTAGTCTTCAGAGGGAAGAGCAACAAAAACCTCTTACCTGAGGACAACGAAGAAATGCCACATAGACAGGGATAAAAACAAAAACAGAGCTACTGATAGAGAATTCTACACATGATGAGAATATCATTAGAAATGAAGGGTAAATAATGACTTTCTAAGACAAACACAGAAGTGAGGGAATTCATTCCTAGAACTGATGTCAGAGGTAGGGTCTGAGGGGGTCAGGGGTGATAGTCAGCCTCAACCCACCCCATCCTCTTACCAGGTTCCTGAGTCCACCACAGGAAAGAATTCAAGATCAGAGTCACGGTAGAAAGTCAGAACGGGTTTAACATAACCGACAAGAGAAACAGATCTTACAAAGAGAATGTAGCTTAGCTCCAGAGACTGAGCAGGACCCACAACAAGTTTTACACAAACATAAAAAATATACACCTAAAGTTTAGTATAGAGTACAGGCTGGCCCAAGAGAGTGAGCAGCCACCTGCTAAAAGTAAGTTTAACACAAAAGTAAAGCATACACACCTCAGCCAGTGAGGTGTCAGTTGACCCCAGGAAAGTGAACAACTCCACCTTCTGCTGGGATTCAGCTTTTATATTTCACTATCTAATACATATTCATGCTATCCAATGAATATTCAACTAACCAGGATATTCCTTGTTATGTACATAGTCTTACACATGCTCAGTTGGTCTCTTTTTGTAGCATGTCCATTGGTCAAATCCTATCACAGGCACCAGACAAATTTAAGAATATTCTGTGCTCTTTGGCACCTCTAGTGGAAAGTCATTCAAAGGACAGACTCTCTTCCACTGAGCATGCTTAGTCATTGAGGTCATATAAGCCAGTATAAATTCCTTTTGCTGAGCATGCTCAGCTGCTGGATTTGCATAACTCTTCTCTGTGTGTTTTCAATCTCCCCATGTTGGTGCCAGAAATAGGTCTGACAAGCAATAATAACTCTCCTCTAGAGGAGAGCCTGGATGAGGGGCCTGAAATCTTGGGATGGCTTGAAACTCATAAGCATGTCCTGTCACCCATACCCATGGAAACTGAGCATCTCCTATCTCAGAACTACTTCACAAAAAATGTTGAAAACATTTCTCCAGACAGAAGGGATATCACATCAGTCAGAAGTGAAATGTGGATCAGCACAAACCAAGAATATTAAAAATGGAAAATGTGGAGGTAAAATAAAATTCATTTTTTCTCTTTAAATTGCTTTAAAATCTTACTGTTTAAAGCAGAAAAAAACAAAAACAGAAAACAAAGAAAGAAAAATGAAAAAAGGAAGAGAGGAGAAGAAAAAAGAAAAGAGAAAACAGAACAAAGTATTATGTTTACACCATATGTAGTAGGAAACCATGAGAAAATAGTAACACAAAATATGTAAGGGAAGGATCAAAAATATATTCTTGTAAGGTTCTTCTTCTATAAGTAAAGTAGTATGACACTATTTGAATTCAGAGTTAAAATAACAAACAATGTATATAGTAAGCCATAGGGAAATCTGTAAGATGTTACATGATAGCATTAAATGTGTATACACCTAACAACAGAGCTTTAAAATGCATGAGATGAAATCTGGTACATTTAAAAGGAGAACTAGAGAAATATGAAGTTATACTTAGAGATTTCACAGTCCTTTATCAATATTTGATGGAATAGATAGGCAGGATGAAAGGTCAATATACAAGTCAATTATACTCATATATACCATCAAATAACATCAAGGATTTGAAATTAAAACTGGACACAACAAAACAAGCACAAAAACACCCACACACCCGTATTGTTAAAATACAATTCTCCACAAACTGATTTGTATATGCAATATTATTCCATTATCCTATGTACGTATTGGGGTCTTTTAGCAATAAAAAAGCTGATTGCAAATGGTATATACAAAAACAAAGGACTAGAATATCCAAAACATTTCTGACAAAAGGCAAAGTTGGACAACTCACATACTTTGATATTAAGGGTTTTACAAAACCTATGATGATAAAGAGAATGTGTTATTAAACATAGTAGATAAATAGAACAGAAGAGAAAAACCATTAATAGACCTCCACCAGTATAGTCAACTAATTTAGGACAAGGATATATAAAGCAGTTCCATGCAGAAAAGAAAGTCTTTTTATCAAATAGTGCTGGAACAATTGTTTATATCTGTGCATGTGTATATGTGTGTGTGTGTGTATGTGTATAAATTAAATTAAAATAACCTTTAGGCATACTTCTGTCTGTACTGAAATTTTAACTCAAAATGTATCTAAATATAAGTATAAAATGTATAACTGTAAAACTTCCAGAAAAAAAGCTTATAAAATATCTTTGTGACTTTGGTTTGGTTGATGATATTTTAGATACAACACCAAATGCATAATCCATTAAAAAAATGTATATATTTGACTTTATAAAAATTAACAATTTGTGCTTTGTGAAAGACACTGATAACAAAATGAAAAGACAAGTAATAATGAAAGAAGCATTGGCAAATAACTCATTTGATAAGTAACTTGTATTCAGAATATATAAGATACCCTAATACTCAATACGTTAAAAAAAATAATAAAGCACAAATTCTAAACATACATGTCACTAAAAAGGATACACAGATATTACATAAGCATATAACAGGATGCACAACATCATTAAGCATTAGATAGATGCAAATTAAAACTATAATGAGGTATCAGTACACACCTATTAGAAAGGCTAAAAAAACAAGCGACAACAACAACAACAACAAAAAAACTACAACAATTAAAGTGCCGCCAATATTTCATAGAAAAACTAGAACACATATATTTTTTCATAGGGACACAAAATACTATAGAGATGGTAAAGTGCAACTTTGCAGTTTTTCAAAAAGTGAATAATAGATGTATCTATGACCCAACAACCTGACTTGTAGGCATTTACCCAAATGTACGAAAAAATGGGTTTTTTTTACAAATTATTTATTACAATTCTACTTATAGTCACTAAAAATACCCTTCAAGAGGCAAGTAGATAAACTGCAGTGCATCCGTACAATGAAATACTGCTCAATAATGAAAAGTGTGAGCTACTAATGCACACACTACAGAAGAATCTTAAGTGCATATTGCTAAGACCCAAAATGTGACATATTGTTATTGTTGTATTTATATAACAGTCCAGAGAAGGCAAAACTATAGGGACATAAAACAGATCAGTGGTGCCAGGCATAGGGGGTAAAGGAAGGAATTGACTACAAAAGGGTCATTTTTAGGGTGATGGGACTGCTCAGTATGGTGCTTTAGTGGTAGATACATGATTCTGTTCTTCTGTTAGTTCCCATATAACTCAGTGATATTGAGTGAATTTTTTTTGTATGCAAACTTAAAAAATCAAGCATCAAAAATGCTTAATTCTTAGAGAAGTTTTTTGACATTCGATATGATAATTTTATATTTAGGTATTCTTTGTGAAAAACGAAAGCAATCATACACAATTTTTCTATGTCAGAAAATGAAATATCCCCCAAATTTACTTACTGTTTGAACTAAAACAAGAAGTTTGAAATGCTAATTTCAAGACTTAAAAGTAAACTATCCTTTGGATTTTAAAAATATCATGATAAACAATGTCACAGGTAAATCATTTGGCGCATAAATAGCTGGCTCATTTCCAAACTGGATAGATGGCTAATATTTCCAAACATATGCACTTATTTATTTATTTTTATTTTAACTGCCTTTTGCTTATCAGCAATTCTGAGCTTCCTTAAATTGTTCAAACATACTATATAATTGTTCATCAAAATGCATAAGAATTAGAACAGATATATTTTTGAACTTCCTCTTAAAGGCAATCTATCGAGTATTTCAACACTGTTGAGTACCTCCCATTGTACATGTCCTTGGCTTCCAGAGTCCACACTTTTGAATACTCTCGATTTCCTAAAAGACTGCATGTCTGTATTTACTTTTAGATGTCTCTTGGGTACTGAAACTCAATTTCTCCAAGACTGCTTTGAAACACGTTCTTATTCTTACATGTTATTGTACAATCATCTATAATCTATTCCATAAATCCTATCTTCTCCCTTTCCTTGAGCCCATATTTCATCTATGAGAAAGTCTATACTTCTTCTCATATGAATATTGTTTTCATTTCTGCTAATGCTATGGAATCAGCCTGGTGTCTTGTCTTATTTGTATTGCTACAGTATTCTCTAAAGTGTTCTTATCTCTCCAGAATCACTAAAATGTAATAGAAGTAGCTCACTTCCCTATTTTAAAAAATCCAACATATCTCCATATCTTCTAAAACATAAAGCCTGACTCCCTTAGCTTGTCATTTAAGGGCCTTCAGAATGTGATCTCTGTCTCAATAATCTCATTTCTTGCTATCCCACCATCTCTCTCCCTTAAAACTTCACATTAAAAATTTTTGTAGTAGTTTACTTGTTCAGTATCCATCATGAATCACTTGTTCATCTCATCATTAGATAACAGTAACAGTCATTATTTTGCCCCTTTTTGCATTTACGTCTTGCTTAATCTGCAATACTGTCTCCCTGCTCAGATGACAGCTTCTAAGAAATGTCCTTCCTAATCATGCCATCTCAAAAATATTTACCTTCTCCAGTTCTTTTAATTTTCTTTTACAGTACTATATTTGTATATTCATTGTGATTATTGCAACTTAAATGTATCTCTGCTGTCCATTTGTTTAATTATCTTTCTGCCTTCACCAGAATACATATTACCTGAAGTTGGAAGCCTTATATATTTTAATAAGTGACCTATTACCAAAACCCAGAGTAATATGTGACCTATAGTAGGCATTGGACAAATATTTGGGCAAAATAATGGAAGGGAGGGAGGGAAGGAGTGAGGGAGGGAGAGAGGGTAATTTAAAAGGAAAGATAAGATTTTGCCAGTCTTTAGAATGTCTTCATCATCTTAGTTTGGTTTTCTGCTAGCATACTGGATTTCTACTAACAGGCTCTAAAGCATTGTTTTCCAAGTAAATTCGAAAGTGAAAAAATATTATAGTCACAGTTTTCTGCTTCTGCAAAGACCATCTCACTAGATCATTTTGTTATCAGTTTATTTTTTCCCCTTTTATTTAACATTGAGGAAGAAAGTAATTCTTATAAAGAAATAGCTACAGGATATAGCACTTTGACCCTCTGAATATTTGTCCACCTATTTTCACGTGAGCTTTTTATGTTTGTGGTGGTCTGGGAGACACATGGGAATATATTAAACATAGGAAATTGTAGAAATGTATGTTAGTTTTCATTCTCTCCCTCATGCTCATGTTTTATGTCTCATTCCTGCCTCAAATGAATTAAGATTGTGTTTTGTTCACTTGAAGAAAACAGTGGGAAGGCTTAGCTTCCATACAGGACTACTAATGGATGATAGTGAGTCACTAGATTAAGTAAACTCTATTTCCAATCCTACTCTTATCTTGGTTTTTGTAATCATTTAACTGCCTCACTTCTCTCAGCCCTGTGATAATCTCTCATGATTTATCACTTACTCATCATCATTATGTTAGTTAACAGGATTTAAGAAATGTCATGAAAGTCATAATATTTTCCAATAAATAAAGTCTGAGTAGACCTTTTGAGATGAGTTATTTTGGTTCTCATAAATTAGGCCACTTGAAAGATGATATTTCCACCAAAAGTGAATATTTTTCTGTCAGTGGAATAAAAAAAGAAAAGATGAGTGCACCTAATGGCAGGTTTATTACGAATGCTCTAATATCTGTCAACTCTGAGGAATGAGCGAGCAGGAGTCTGCTTTAAACCCACAACTCTCTTGCGTCTAGAAGTATTCAATAACTCACTCAGCTCGAACAATTTATTATTTTGAAACCTACTCCATAAGATGACAAGATTAAATTATTCAGTCAATATTGCACTGTTAGCTTTTGTCATGGATATATTTAATTTAATAAAAAACATTGAATGACCCATTTATCATATAGATACCATTTTATATACTGCATTTGTTGACACCATCTCTCCTTTTTTTTTTCTTGGCATTGAGAACACTAATTAATTCATGAGTATGATATATCATCCACAATAAATGCCCCTAGTGTTCTGGCAGGTTAAAAAACTGGTCATATATACATCTACTAATAATATTTACCTTTGTTCTTAAAGACATTACATGTGATAATATAGGAATTCTCCAATATGAAGTGTCTACAGAACAATTTTGTCATTATATATTCTTTAGGGTGAGCTCCAAGTTGTTATGTGTTTGTAGCAAATTTCGACGTCTCTTACATACACAACACTGTGCCCCAGGAGAAAATTTCTTCCAAATTTTGTTAGAATATATGAAAAAGAAATATATAGATTTACAAATAAACATTTTCTTTTTCGCTGGAGCTCTGTGCATTTTGAAAAATTAAAATTGACTTTATACATGTATTTTTATGATTTAAACCAGTATGTAACCCTTCCTATATATATATATATTTTTTGCATCCAGTTGCTATTTAATTCCAGTGTTCTTGAAACAGACCCCTCTATAATTTTCCATCATTTTTAAAGTTACATATGAAAATAACCATTTCATTTTCAGATACTAGCTGATCAGCTAAGTATAATGTTGGGAAACAAATACAGTTCAAAGTTTTACAAATATATTTTCCTTAATTTTGAGGATAGCCAAATATTTTAACTATTTTATAACAATAACTTTCCACTGCACAAATATTTTTGTTGAAGTAGATTTCAATTAAGGGCTCAGAAACAGTATTCCAATTAAATTTAGGTAAAAATATAAAATAATTGAAGTTATTTGGCCATTATAAATTGTTGTAAAATATTTAACAACTATGAATGAAGTCAAATTTTTGAGGTCTAAGCAAATATTTTTAATATTCCAACTTTCTGAGTTTTATTTCACTTGTCCATGAATAATGCATAGGATCTTAGTTGCTATTGTTGTCTTAAATAAATGTTTTTCAAGCCTGATTCTTTAGCATAAAGTCTCAGGACCTAAATCTCAAGATGCGTTGATACAGCAGGTCAATAGCATTCAAGATGCTTTCCACACAAGGGTTTTGCAGACATTATGAGAAACAGTCATCTAACCCAACGTGTCATCTCTGGAATATTTATATTTTTATCACATTATTAACCAGACGTTCAAAAGTTTTGCTGTTCTATTTCTTCATAAATAAACATTTTAAAGTAATATAAGACTAAGTCTGTTACATCTTACACAAACCAGCTTCAGCCCCTTACGTCATCACCCTAGATTCCTTAGAAATATATTCCCAAGTTGGTCATTTATGCTTCCAGTGGTAAGAAAGTAAAATATCTCCCTGTATTTTGTTATATTTATTTTGTCAACTTTAGTGCAGCCTCCTTTTATAAAAATCATAAACAAAATTTAGACAGGTGAAAACAATGATACAAAATTATAAATAAAAAATAAGGAAAACATTAACTTTGATTAGAGAACCACAGTAAGCAAAAAGCATAGCTAAGCGTCTGGTTTTTGTGGGGCAGGACTGCCTCAGAGGTTATGGTGGATTAATAGAAGATGAAGCTTACTGCTCTTGGATTTCCAGTTACATAATATACCAGATAATAACAAATAGCACCAACTGAGATTTTGGAAAACGATGAATGGCAGGCACTGGTGGGTGACTATATTGTAGGCTAGAAAAAGTCATTTTTAAATAAAGTTGATTATATTTTGAGTTGCTTTCATGTTTTTCCACGTTAACTATAATCTTCTTCGTTAGGTAATTGACTGCTCAGTGTAATAAAATGGAGTGATTTGGGAGCTACAAAGATTTGAAATTATTTTTTAAAGTGGACTTCTGGTTTAAAGACACATTTCCATTATTTCTTATTGAATACACAGAAAGCAAGAATAGTTTTCTCTTATTATCACATGCATTCAAACATCTTAGCCTCATTCTTTTTGGATTTTGTAGACGAAAATCAATAAAAAGATAGATAAAAAGTCAAACTATCCTGCCATCAAGATGAAGCATTGGCCTCTTTCAGTGAATATTTAAGTTGTGGCATAAAATGGATCATAAAAGTTTTGGTGTATTATTTATATGGAGACAGCTTTCCTCTCTCATAAACTCTGCTTTGAGTGCATTGGGAAACAAAGCAGTGTACAAGAGGCTTTAAGAGGTATTGAGTAAGAGTGATTATCGATTCAAACAAACTTTCTGAAGTCATGCTGCAGTGTTGCATCTTTCAGATAGGATTGGTTTGGGGGTGGCTCTCAGGCTGTGACCTGGCCTTCCCATAGTTGACTTGTCAGTGAGGTTTAGCATCATCTAACAAAGCTACATGTATTGATCGTGACACATAGAAACATAGCTCCAGCCATGGGTATTAAATAGCACTGAGGTTTAGCTATTCTCTGCCTGCTCCATGCATTAACCATTCGGTTGAAGGCTTTTACACCAAATACTGAATCATTTCAAAATCCATTCTTGTTATCACAAGTTGGCATGTCAGGAACTAGGAACACTATTAGTTAGTGAAGTGAGAAATAATGGCAGTATCTGCAAATGTCTGATTTTCACCTGTCATCTTATATTCTTAAATATCTGTTAAGTCAGAACTGGTAAAACCATATCCACCTCTTTTCCAAGTTTTCTTATTCATAACATAGTATTTTTAGATTTCAAAATATTGAATTGGTGTTTTATTGGAACATTTGACTAAAAGGGCATAAAATATTTCCATAATCAGTTCATTTCACTTTCTCCCTTGAATCATATGCTTTTGTTCTAATAGGACTATTTTAGAAATAAAAGATGAGTCAAATATTTCAGTGCTGCATGTGAAAGCTTCCTGAGATGCCAGATATTTTAAGATGGAGTTAAATTTAATTAATTATGCACCTCGAAGGAGCATTAACAAGAGCTCTACTATATGTCCTGTAAAGCTAATATGAAACTTCTCTCAGCATAGGTATGTAGATAAATAGATTGGTAGATAGGCAGACAGGCAGAGTGGGATGTCATGAAGAGAATTACTGCGGACATGTACACACAGTTAATTTGTTTAATTGCAATTCACAATTTAACTAGAAATTCTTCAAAAAGAGAAGAAAACAAAGCATAAAAAACAAGACAAAAAGTTTTTATTTTTATTGATTTGAATAAAAGGAAGGCTTGTTTGTATCATTAAATGTATTTTTATATTCAGTCATATAAGTTCAGGGCTTTTTTGCAATGTTGAAACTGAACTATAGAGCTGCTGATAAATTGTTAGCTCTCTAGCAGTTTATTGTCACATTACATTCATAGAATACTTAATAAATGTCAACTAGTCAGTGTGACCTTGGAGAGCATGGAGTGAGAGGCCACGGAACATTCACAGCATTTACTGTTGCCATGTATCTATTATGGGGTGAGGTGTGAAAAGAGACCTGTTACAGTCTTGCCTGACTATCCGTTTCATATCTATGAATTAATCTGTTAGAACTCGGAAATAGTTGCACAATTTTTCAAGTAAGAATGCATTAAGATGTAACAAGTTATATAACCAACTTGAAAAGAAAATCTTCCACTTCTGCTTCTCTGCCATGTCATGATGCATCACGAGCCCCTCACCAGAAATCGATCAGGGGCAGCTTCCCAATCTTGGACTTCCCAGTCTCCAGAAGAGTAAGCTAAATAAATCTCTTCCCTTCTGGTATTCTGTTATAGAAACAGAAAACAGATTAATACAGATAATAATTTTATGTGTAGCTTGTGAAAGAGTGTATGGGTAAGCTCATTTATCTAGCAAAAGTTAGAGGAAGTCAAAATAGGAAATTGTTTTTATACATTATGGTATGACCTTCCCAAGGAATTTCATGCAGATTTTATAGAAGATAGACTATAATAGCAGAGACTTATGAAAGTCTTATCATGCTGCTGGAAAAAAAAATGTTTATAAACATGTATACTCACTTTTCTTCACTTTTGATAAAGTATATTAGGAATGTTGTATATAGTCAGATACAAGCTGAAAAACTGAATATACAAATGAATAATGCAGGATCATATATGGCAGTGGATTTCGGACAAAGAGTCTCAGCAGCAATTAGCCCAGAAATCTCAGAATTTGGTCAATGACTGACAGCTTTTTAAATTTTTACCCATTTCCAACTCAGCATCAACTACAGAAACCCAACTGGGCCCCACAAATTAACCACATAAGATATATCACTTCTAATTAGTTGCCTCCAGCTTCCGTATGCCAACAACCTCCAATAAGAGCACATTGAAGTCGCTTTTTTTTTTTTTTTGCTGCAAAGCTTCCCATGTCCTTGCCTGCCTTTGAGACTATACCAAAATTAAGTGACTTGGATAACTCCTTTATATATAATTTTAATTGAATATTTAGTCATTTTACTTAACTAATTGTAACATTTATTCAGAAATCCACAAAGATGTTTGCAGTGTATTTTATGTATAAAACACTTAACATAGGGGATCCTACAGTTTACACACTTTTAGCTATATAATATTTATTGATCTTTAGATATCATACTATTTTAATATGAATATTAGCTTAATAAAGAGATGACCAATAATCCCATAGATCACATTCCTAAATTTCTAAAAAGTAACAGAAGTTATTTTTTTAGGTAAAGATTTCATAATTTATCCAAATAATCACAAAATGTCGAGATTTATAAGTACTCTAAAAAATCCAATCTTCCTTTGCTCAATAATTTTAGACAGTCTTTAACAGGAATTATTATTAAAGATTGAATCAATAATATTGTATAAATTAGAATTTTAGTATCATTATAATTTTATGACTGTGGCCTTTACTATAGACTTTATAAGTAAAAATGGTATTACAATTATACCATTCCCTAAAAATCATCCATTATTCTTTAATAATGTTTAAATGATACTTTAAAAATTTTTCTACCTCTCTATCTAACCCATCTATTTAAGCATCTATCCAAGCTTCACTTTGACAGGTAAACTAGGATGGGAAAAAATTTGTTTACATATCTGTGTCCATATTTTTCACTTCACTATACCCTGTTCACTGATATCTAATGAGCTAGAGAACAATATTTGTAGGTTTATTTTGATCAGAGTTGCATCTATTCTGTACAGATTACTAAATATTTTTGTATTCTTACTGTCCAAACAAAAATATCAATCCAGTGTTAAAGTCAGTATAACCCAAAGACGTGTTCTTAACTTTCTTCTTTAATGATAAATTTTGTCTTCAGTTTTACAAAGTTGAGCTGGTGACCAGCAAAGAATTGTGTTCATTTCCATAAAGTAGACTTGTGGAAAGTGGCTGTCCATATAATAGTACATTTAATATTTCCACCTGCATCTAGGTAAGCTAAAGATATTTAATTCTGGTCAAAGGAATTCAAGTGGAAAAGAGGTGTATATTTCTTCTATGCTTGACCTATACAAAAACCCCTTGGAATTCTTCATGCTATTTCTTCCCCAACAACAGGCAGAATGAGGATATCTAAAGTGATATGAAGTCTTCCTTTTAAAATAGATAAATAAATAAAGTTATCTTGGAGGCTACTTGTAAAAAAGGTAGAGCCTCCATTTACCCTGTACTCATGAATAACTATATAAAGAAAAACCATCCAATCCACCATTCACATCACTAACTGAACGTTATGTAAATATGAAAACAAAAAACAGAAAACTTATGTGTAAGTGATTGATACTTTAGGAGCTATCTTTTATTGTATCTATTATTGAACATAATAAAAGAGGTCTTGGTCCTTTCAAAGACATATAGTGTAATACTGGTTAAATAGGCTTCTAGATGAATCCAAAAAGATAATCTAGGCAGATGTACTGTATTCACAGGAGTAGTAAATATAGGATAGATAAATATAGGTAATAATATGGAAATATTGAAGCTGGGAGATTTTTATTCCCTTTCCAGTGACTTGAAGAGGTTTTTTTTTTTTTTTCATTAATGCTTGCACAGAAAATGAGAAAGAAAGATAAATCTTTCTTCTATTTTCCCTTCGTATAATGGAATTCCTTGTTTTGCAATGACTCAGAAGTACGGAAGTGAGCAGGAAAGCTTTATGTGAAAAAAGGTAAGATTTCAGGCATGCTCTAACTGTAGGTTGTTGGCATGGTGAAGTTGGATGCAGGTTAACTAGAAGCAAGAGATCTTGTGTAACTGGCATGAGGAGCATATGTGGATCTCTCTGGTTTGTCCAGAGTTGGATAAACATAGGTACAAAAATAGGGAAGCTGGCAAAGCTGGCAGGTCTTGGCTTACTCCTGACCATTCTGGGCACATAAAACTTTACACATATTTTAGAGTTTTTTGGGTATTTAACATTTTACAATCATGTATTATAGAATAGTGATCTACTACAATTTATTTTCCCTTATGATATGAGAAAATCTATAAATAGAATTGTGACATTAAATACACATCACAGGGACTATTTCTTGAGGTTCTAGAGGATTCCTTTATGCACAAATTGTATCTACTTTGAATATTCTTTTGACTTCCTCACAATATTTGAGGCACATCACTGATAAAGAACTTGATACCATACCCGACACTCTACTCACTAAAACTTCCACTACATAGAAAAAATAATTGAAGCATGTCAATTAAAATTTAGATATAGTCCACCCATCTATTACCCAAACTTCTTTGAAGCCAGGAGTAAACAAAGAGCTCATGTTTATAGTTAAAAAACTTATATCCAAAGTTTTCAAACTTTGCCAGTAAGGAAACCAAATGGATGAGGATACTGAGTTTTTTCAAGATCTGAAGGCCATAAAAAAGTTGTTATAACTGACTTAAAGTAGTACACAACCCTAGTGTCATCTTGTTAACAACCCCACCTGAAGTCACTTGCTTCATCTAGTCAGTCTTCACTCTGCTTTTACAACTTGCCTCTAGATGAGATCAATCAGTACCCTTTGTCTCCACCTGGGGACAACAATATTGCCTGAACATCATGCCCTGAGCCTCACCAAAGTTTCCTTCTATTTTTCCAGTTCCTCAGTTAAGATTTAAAACACCCAAATTTCTGTTTTAATTAAATTCTGTTACAATATATAGATGATCTCCTACTTTGTTCATAGAATAGAGAAGCCTCTAAAAACGATTCTAGTTGCTTGGGCTCAACATTAGCTGAAGAAAAAACAAAGTTTCAAAGAGAAATTACAATTTTGCCAAGAACAGGCCAGTATTTGGGCACATCCTATTTAATGAAGGGAAAATATTCTCTTCTGGTAGAGTAAAGACTACCTAAATGCATCCTAGATGCATTACAAAATGATCATTGATGGGATTTCTAAATTTAATTGGATATTGCCAACCATGAGTGCCAAGATAATCTGAGATTGCAGCATCTCTTTAGGAACTGACTAATTCCTCAGTAAGAGACCCTCTGCTATGGGAGCCTAAACATGAAGGCTTTCTGTTACTAAGGGAGCTCTTAGATAGTTTTCTTCTCTAAGCATCCCTATCTACCAAAAGTTCTTTTACCTATTTGTGCGTGAGCAATCTAGACAATCCTTGGGGTTTTGACTCATCTTTACAGGAATTATCAAAAGCCAATAGCTTATCGTGTTTGAGGTTGATAGTAAAAAAAGAAAGAAAGAAAGAAAGAAGTGCTACAAACTTGTTTGTACTTCTTTTGAACAAATTCTAGTCTACCCACTTTACCCACTTGATATCATGGTTTCTTACCCGGTACAGACATTGTTACTAACTGAGAACACACAGTACTTCTCAGTCAGCCCATTAGCCTCTCAAGAAGCTGTTAATCTCCTGCTTTCATATTATTCTTCACCACTGTAATAACTGAATTCTGGCACTCTTCTGCCCCTGCTAGAAGCAGAAATTCACAATAGTTTTATCTGTTATCGAACCTTTTTTTTTTTTTTACCTCTGTCAGATTTATTGCTGACCACCCTTGAGAACCTTACCTAACGTTTTTGATGGATCACATCTTAGAACCAAAATTGAAGTTTTTAAAGAAGATTATGTCCTCCGAAATTTAAGCTCTTCTTTAGACTATAGACTTAAACCTGAGGTAAAATCAGCAAAGATAGCGGAATTTATTGCACTTGCTATATAGCATGTCAACTAGCCCAAAACTGGAGAGTAAATTATACACAGGTAGCAGATATTCCTTTAAAATAGTACATAAATTTGAATTCTCACAACTGCTAGAAACCCATCCAAAATGGACAACAAGTAAATGCTCTCTTATGAGTTAGAGAGGTGCATTCATAAAATTGCAGCCCATGTGAAAACAGATGTGAATATATGGAAGCTAAAAAAAAATGCTGTAGGAAAGCATTACACTAAGCAAGCAGCCTTACCAAAGGCTGTGATCCAGTCTGTCTAAACCATCAAATTATGAATCTCTGGAGGGACTCAAAGAGGTCATTACAAATTAGCAATGGGCATTCCCGGGTTTTAGAAGGAAAGGGTTAAAAAACAATATAAGTGTACTCTTTCTCTGGCATGCCCAAAATGGCTTTTGCGTGGAGCCAGGTGATTTCAAATAGATATTAACTAAATTTCTCAAGAAATTACTCATCATGGTACAGAAAAATGGGTTGTTGTCTTAAACCAGTATTGGTGGGGCACTTAAAATGACATCTGAAGTTATTTTTAGGTCGTGTCATTTGTCAATAACAATGCAGGAAAAACTGTAAAGATAGACATGGCAAGGAACTGAAGTCTTGAGAGTCTTTTGAACACCTTTCTGAAGGATCTTATCCAAATTTTACTCCCCAAAAGTTTCATATGGCTGAAGTATTGTATGACTTTTTTCATAATCAGTTGAAATGTTTCCTTCCTGAAAAATCCACAACCATTAAAATCACTACAGACCTGCTTGATTTTCTGCTTCGATCATGAGGAAACATTTATATCAAGTGACTGAGGCACACACTTGTGGGAATTGGGATAGATAATGTTATGTGCCTACTTGAGTGAGCCATGGGGTGCCTAGATATTTGGTCAAGCATTATTCAAGGTGTGTGTCTCTGAGGGTGTTTTTGGATTATATTGACATCTGAATCTGTAGACTGAGTAAAGCAGATTAATTTCTCTAATGTGGGTGGGTCTTATCCAAATCTGTTGAAAGTATGAGTAAACAAAAAAGGTTGACCCTTCCCCGCAGAACAAAAATGTCTCTGCCTCACTGCTTTCAAACTGGAGTATCAGATTTTTTCCTGACTTTGGTCTTAATCTGAAACATCAGCTCTTCCTGGATCTCAAGCTTACTGGCCTTTCTACTGGAATTACACCACCAGTTCTTTTGAGTCTCAGACATTTAGACTCAGACTCGAAATAAGCCATTGGGTCTCCTGGGCCAACAGCTTGCTGACTTACCCTACACATCTTAGGACTTGCCAACTCCATAATTGCATTTCTGCATTGTGTGTGTGTGTGTGTGTGTGTGTGTGTGTGTGTGTGTGTGTGTGTGTGTGTGTGTGTGTGTGTGTGTGTGTGTGTGTAGCAAAATACTGCAAGGGACGGGACTCATACTATCACCAACAGGTTAAGGCTGCCTTCCTAAAACATCTTCTTAAACAACATCTTCATGATCTTCAAATAGGAGATTTAACTATTGAAGAACACACCAGGAAAAACTTTCCTTGAACATTGTTGAAATGGACGTTGTCAGGTTCTGTTAACAATAAATACAATAGTGAAACTCTAGGGAATCAATCACTGGGTTCATGCTTCACAACTAAAGAAGAGATTCATAATTCCACACAATTGGAAGGAGATTCCATTGGGGACCCAAACTGTGGCTTCACAGAGATCCTTTAGAAGCAGTTGATTTTTAGGAAGTAGACAGCTGAACCTAAAATTTTAGAACAAGCAGATAGCATTAGATAGATTCCCAAGATATTGATTCAAGTTCCTTGTCAGATTCCTGTTTTGTTTTTTATCTGCTTGCTTATGAGGCTTCTTTTCAAACAGATCCCTGGTTGTTGTCACCCATAATGGCCCTTCATGTTTTGTTGCTTGGTGTTATAATTGTTAGGTCAGAACACACTCACTCTAATGGTATTTCAGAATATCCCAAACAGTAGCTCTACCCTTGGTCTTACTCCAGTATGAGAATCACGAAAAGCTATCCAGTCTCGTCAAATGAGATCACAGGGAATTACAGCCAATGGCATTTCCACTTGCACCTACATAGACAAATGACCTTTAACAATTCAACTTGTGACTTTTTAGTGTCCCTTTCTCTTAGAAAAAGAACCAATGATAACCATCTATAGGCCACACCCTGGCTAATTCTGAATTTGAATTCAATGTCCATTTTAGGCTAATGGACCAAACAATAGCCACCTGTAAAAGAAAAATAGGCAAACATGTAATTTAGGTAATGGAAGGCCTCAATCTGACCTTCTCATGCCCCTATTGGTTACTATTTTATTGTGGTAGGACATCTGGTCCTGTTTGTCTCAGACTAACATATTGTGTGCATATTTAGGAATATCATTTTGAGATGTGTCCATCTACAAAGATAATAATTCTGCATACACCAAGACTAGAAATTCTGGCTCAGTTAAGAGCTCTAGAATGAGGTCACATTCATTATTCAGGCACTCTACTAGGGGAATTACTGACTCAAGGTTTATGTAAACAGTCTGAACAGTCTTCCCTACAGGAATCATACAAATAGAAAAGACCTTAAGGAGATGATCACATTATTAATGACATGACCTCCACTCTAGATGGAATACAGATCAGTCTCAACACAGCATAAGGAGTAATGAGTTAAGAATTGCTACAGATTTCTTATTGATCAGTTTTGGTGACATCTGTGCCATGGTTAATATTTCTTGCTGTATTTAGATCAATAAAACAGATGAGGTAGATGAGGCAGATGAGGCTATACATTTCCTTCAGGAAAAAGCGACTTGGCCCTCTTAATTTGATTCTTATAGTCTTTGGTATGTGTCTGTTGGCCTACATTGGACAATTGGGATTACTGGGTCTGAAGGATCTCATCCGTATTATTAATGATTCTTGTTTTTGCCATAATGGTCCTGATGTTGGCCCATTGCGCTGTACCTAAAGCCTTAAATGCTTTTGTGTGGCCACTTTCTCATCATTAGGTACATGATGACGCAACAACAACAACAACAAAAAGGTCAGTAAGAGACCATGATACAAATAACTACAGAAATAACTGAACAATCCCTGAGAGGTAAAGATCTGGATCTCTAATCATCCTTGAACTGACCAATCTCTTGCAAGTGAGAAATTGACCAATGAGAGGATTGAGAGACAATATAAAGCAGAAAATGGTGAGATCCTGTGTGACAACATCCTGACCCACAATCTCTGCAGCAACCAGCCTAGAACAGCCAGAACTTGATCAATGACCATCAGCCTGCCTATATTTTCCTCCACTTCCATCTCAAGACCAACCAGAAGTCAAAGATTGTCCCCAAAGAAATCACAAAAGCTCCTCTTCCAGTTAGCTTCCTTGTATCAATGTCCTTCAATCAGAGCACACCTAGGTCTTTTCCTTTTGTTACTATGAAGCTTTCTAGTTCCCACTCTTTGAATCCCTAGCGAATGTGAGTAGGTGTGGCTATAGCAAACTCTGAATAAATAGTCTCTGTTCTCATGTGGGTGCTCTCTGATTCCATAAGACAAAATATGCATTATGTTACATAAATGAGAAACAGAAATGAGAACCATGGCATCTTTTTTGTATTTTCAAGTTTTGTATGTAAAATATATGCATGTACTAATGAAATTATTTTAAATGAAGAAATTACATATGCAATATACAAAATTTTTTAAAGTTTTTATTTCAATGAGAATAAAACAAGATCAGGTTCACCATATCCTTACAGCTAGGACACATGAGAAAAAATTTGCGATGAGTCAGTTCCAGTGTTAATGTTTGAGATACATTTCAAGCAGTGAAAGGATACTGCACTACATAGAAATCAAGAAAGGAGAGTCAAGTTAAGAAACAAGGTCCAGTTAAGAAATGAGATTCAGTCAAAAGCAAAATGGGAGAACACAGGAGCAGAGATTTAGTTCGGAAACGAAAAGGTATGAAATTGTGCAGGCTAGATAAACACTTCAAATGCATATTTTGGCTCTCCTTTTGGCTATCCAGGGTTATCCTTGATAACTTAGATCATCTGATCTGTTTTCCTCAGTGGATTGTTGAAACATGGTTTTAGTGACTAAAGTCGAAATAAACAATTCAGCCAGATTCCAGTTAAAAAACCGAACTTAGTACAATTTCTACACATCTGATCCTGGGGAATTCTTCTTTCAAAGAAAATAATATATCTGTATGTTTTATACATATAACATACATTCTGGGGTCTCTTAATATACATTTTATTTACATGAACTAATATACTCATATACATATATTTATGTATGACATTTATTTATTCTTATTTTATTTCTAAATGTCTAAATTTACAAGTATATATATATATATATATATACTTTCATAAACAACAGAAATTTATTTTCTCACAGTCTGGAGGCTAGATCAAGGTGCCAGCCAATTTGGTTTCTAGTAAGGATTCCCTTCCTGGTTTGTAGACATCACCTTCTTGCTAGGTTCTAACCTTCTTGCTGGGTCCTCAAAGAGGACCTCAAAGAGAAAGAGAGCAAGATTTTTGGTGTCTCTTCTTATAAGGGTATTAATCCCTTTGTATCAGGCCCCTACACTTATGACCTCACTTAAACTTGTTCATCTCCTCACAGGACCTGTCTCCAGATATGGAGTCACTGGGGATTAGGGCTTCAACATATTCATTTGGGGGAACACAAACGTTTAGTCCATATTAGTGAGTCTACAGACATTTGTACGACTATACAGTTTATTCCATGTTAGTGGATTTTTAAAAAAATATTTCCTCAAGTATATATATGTATATAGCTTAGAGACAGATTGTATGTCTCATGAAACATTTTATTTCTCTTTGATTCTGATTAAATGAAGCTATGAAAATTATGTAAAATTGTAATAGCATCTAGAAATAAAGCGGCAATACAAATAGAGATGAATTTGTTTTAAGTAAGAACTAGGTATAGTATAAGAAAAAAATACTTGAAAATCTATGTTTATTAAAAGCAACTACTCTCTAAGCCACAAAATAAATGAAACTAATTAGAAATATAGATTAGTCACAGTGTAAAAGTCTCTGTCCGCTGATAATTTGTCATGTCTAATTTCATTTCATAACACATGACATAAAATGTTCATTCTCCATTCATCTGCTGGGAATTACTCTTTCAGAATAAAATCTCTTTTTCCCACCAGCATAATCATTCTCACTTCCCTTATTGCTAAGTGATAATTAATATTTTGGATACAGATGGATACCTAAAAATACAAACTTCATAACCTTTCTTTTTCAGGTCATGAATATAAAAAATGCTTTCATAAAACAACACTGGTATTTATTATTAATTCTTGTGAGATGTTAATAAAAACAGAAATATTCTTTGTAATTCTCGACATATAACCAACTTACCTAATTGTCTAGTTAAAAAAGAATACATAAATGAATTAGAAACTGGCATTAAGTTGAATTAAAATGAATGTCCAAATTGGAGAATATAAGAGAGAGATTAAATAATTCAATTATTCTGATTTCTGTGTAGATAACCACCGTGAATTCCAGAACTACTACTTTATTAATTGCTTAGTGAGTTGCATAATTAGATTTATTAATTTTATTTAATAATACAGATGTGAAATGACTATTGTGTGGTTTGATGATAGGTCTTTCCTAGTTCCTGATGTGTAAATCTAATCACAATAATGAAATATTTTATACAGTCTCCCTCACATGTAAGGTCATCATATAGATGTGAGCAGGGTTGGATAAGCTATTCCTCTTATAAGGCAATTGAACTATATTTTTGTCCTTAGTAACAAAACTGATGTTCTAACATCCATTCAACTGTCTTAAAATATTCTCTTGGTAAACACACGTATTCTTATTAAAAACATAACTTGTTAATAAAACCCAGACTATACACACACACACACACACACACACACACACACACACACACACACACACACACACACACACACACACACACACACACACATATATATTTATTTATATGCATAGGCAATCAGTACCATTGATGGTAGATTCACACTACCACTTCCAAAAATAAACATTATTTTCCCAGGCAATGTAACCCCATGAGTGTATCCAGTACCAGAGGCCTTCATTTCTAAGGGAATTCTCCAGAATTACCACCTTCCCTAGAATGTCGCTTGAGTTAGATACCTGGTTGCTTTTATAGCACCCCAGTGGCGGGCCCTTCATTTATTTGAATTTAAAGCAATGCTAACATTGCCCCAGGGATCCACAGAATGTGGAGTAATATTTCTCAAACTTTAAGGTGCATACAAATCAACTGGAGATCTTGTTAAAATGCAGATGCTGATTCAGTGGGTCTGGAGTGGGGCGTGAAATTACACATTTTACAAAAACTCCTAGGTAATCTTCATGCTGCTGGTCGGTTCTTGAATCACCCTTTCGATAGCAAAGTAGGCAGACTCATACAGAAGAAATGCTTCGTTTTCACCACCAGTTTTTGCTTAGGAACGCGACTGTGTCAGTGTGTCCTCACCGTTACCTGGAGTCTTTCAACAGTCACGGGGTGCTGTTGCTGTGATGTTGCCTTTTCATGTCAGTGAGACAATTATTTCTGCTGTTTCCTTACTCCTCCAGGTAGAGATCCATGGACAAAGACAAATTTGTCTGCCAAGCAACCTTTTTTTGTCTCTCCTGGCTCTTCTTCATGTCCTCCCCCTTGTTCCTTTCACCAACACCTTCTACCTGTTATCGTCCGCTTCTTCTGTTCTTTCTCTTTTCTCTCTTTTCTTCCTCTCATTTCTTCCCTTGCCTTTCTCCTTTTGCATTCCTCTAGTCATTTGCTTCATCTCTTTTTATTATTTTCGTTTCCTTTCTTTTCCCCCTTTTCCCTTTCGCTCCCTTCCTACTTGTAGACAAATGTCCCTCAGGAAATGATGGGACTCATAATATGCTTTGGTGGTAGTCTGTATATGAATATGAGGAGTTATTCAAACACGAGAACATACTCATGTAAACATAGAAAAACATCCACACTCATGTATACATTGTAGAAGTAACTTTATTTTCTATTCATAGCAAGTGCTTCGTGATTAACTAAGATTGTATCGAAAGCAGACATCCTGTTTCACCTGATACATGGTCACAAAGCAGGAAGCCGCCGCTGTCCACCACACTTGAAGACATCTTATATCCTGTCTCACTTCATACATCTCTCAAAGCATCCTGTCTCCCCTTATACATCCCAATACATCTACATCTCTTAAAGCAGTAAACAGCTGTCCATCACACTTGAAGATATCCTGTCTCCCCAATACATTTACCTATGTAAACTCCAGCCCTCAGTGCATGGGGGAGGCATTTGGCACTTTACTCTCTGTCTCCTGGTCAATGTCTTCTGAAATAAAAAGACTCTTCAACTCCATCTGGTTGGTGTGATTGGCAATCCTATAGTGGTGAGCACTCAGACCCACACGGGCCAGGGATTCCCCCAGTGAAGGGGAAATCCCAGGGGACACATTCATTACCACTCACACTCACACAGTTAGCTCCTCAATTCTGATTGTAAATCTACTTGAAAAGATTCTACAGCATTCACCAAAGATAAATTATAGTTTAATACACCAAGAAGAGAGAACTGTTGGTGAACTAATTATATTCTGGATTGCTCTCTTTCAATTCCTTTTTATGTCAATTTAAGAATTTCCTGTTCTTGTGCCCTTCAGTCCTAGATATTGCAGGACTACTTTAATCTAGCCTATTCCACTTTCCTTTTTCTTTTTTCAGGGTAAACACAGTCAATTTTACAAGGATTTTAAAAAGAAAATATTCTGCACTTAAGTAGTGTGAGGTTATGCCAAACATCTGTCAGACTTACCTACGTCCTGGGTCTAATACATTTGGTCTTAAATTCTCCCTGATTTCTTGTGTATAAGAGCACCGCCTGATGTCTTCACTATTCATCTTTCTGTAACTTCTCTGGGGTTCCCTTTCCATTTACTATTTTGTTTGTTTACACCATTCCTTTTTTGTCCATCCACAGCGTTCACTTGAAGTAAGCCCTAGAAGCTGTTCATACAAAAGTAAGTTTAAATTCTCATCCACAATATGCTTTTGCAGTTACAGCTGGAGCTACAGATTTCTGGTGCCATCAGGCTGCAGAGGGCAACAGTGTGGCTCATCATATTTAGTTTGCATCTTATTAATGTTTACACAGAGTGCTGTTCTTGTTTTGTTCCCGGATGGTCTCTTTACTCATGATAGCATTCCTGTAAGCTCTGGAACTTAATAATCAGAGAAGGTTAAAGAGACCAGTTCTTAAACCAATTATCATGTATAGACACCGACCTCAGTTTTATGTCTAAAATTTATACTCGCATTTATCTTAAATTTGGTTTACATTAATTTGTTTTAAAATCAGAAACTTAATTAGAATAAATCATTCTGACTGTGACATCATAATAGGAATACAGTAATTCTGGTCATTCTCTTAACTGGTAAATGGGCACTTGCATAAAAATAATTTTATTGGACAGAGTTTCAAGATGGCGGCGGCTGCGGCGGCTGGCGCGGAGTAGCTGAGGTGGAAAAGGTGGCCACTGGGCCTCGGCCAGCCGGGAAACTTGTGGAACTTCGTCCGGCCATCTCTTAAGGGAGGACTGCTGCTGCTGGCCGGTCGTGGGGGCTCAACGCCACTTTGCCCCCGGCAGGAGAGGCTGCCTCATTTACAGGCAACAGCTTTGAAGTGTGGAGCAGGAAAAGAACTGATTCTTAGCTGCAAAAGTGAGTCTTGAAACAGGGAACACGGCGCCAGGGCTGCTGTGGATGCAGCCAGGATCCCGGAGGCTGGGGCCGCACTGAAGGCGGCCAGCTGCCCTATTCAGGATTTGAGGTTTCAGGCCGGCATTAAAGAAGATTCCTGGGAGCGCCCGAGCGGCGCCACGACTGAACAGCCCGAGGCGGCAGCGCCGAGAACACGGAAGGCAACAAACCAGAGACAGAGCGAGCACCCGACCTGGCACAGCACTGTGAGTGATCCCTGGCACAGCTCTGTTCGGGGGGTGGATGCCCGCGCGGCTCCCCGCCTGCACCACCAGGCCACTCACTGCCCCGGTGCTGCCTCCATTTTCCCAGGTGCGGGCAGCTCCGCCCTGCTCGGCCATCACTGAGCCCATTTGCTTGGCTTGGCGCGGGGCTTTCCGGACCCTGCGGGCCGGCCTCCTCTCCCACTCCCTCCGCGGTTCTCTGGCAGGGCTGGGGGTGTGGGGCATCCCCGACCAGTGTTGGGAGGGCTAGGAAGTACCGACGGGCCGACTGTCACTCCACCACACCCTGGACTCCGGCCCCGGTTAACTTCCTGTTACTGGGAGGCAGATACCATCTCTGCGACCACCAGTTTGGAAAAAAGCCTAACGAATTTCTGGTTGGGAATAGTGTGGTAGGAGAGTTCCCAGGTCCGCTTGAACCTGCTGGAGAGCAGGCTGCAGGCGGGCACTAGACTCGGTTTATACCGGGGGGATACAAAGGTGAACAAGACCCGAGAAAGATCTACACAGTGCTACAAAGGCACCCAGAGAGACCGGTCGTCTGTGCCTAGCAGAAACCTGGTAGACTTCCTGGGCGAGGCGGTGCTGAGCAGGGTCTTGAAGGCCCAGCTGATAGACGAGGGGTGCAGAAGACACGCCCCAACCCAGCACAGTGTGCACAGAGGGGGGAGACGTGCGGCCAGGGAGGCGGAGACTCGACAGAAACCACACACCCGGTGGGGTCGCCACTGCATGATCTAACAGCCTGGGCCAGAGCACACGGAACGGGGAGAAGTCCTGTACAGAAAGTGAAAGCTCAACAGAGATCACACACCCTGTGGTACGTGATCCACCAGCCGAGCAGAGTACAAGCTGACCAGAAAGGTGGATCCCCGGAGAAGCCCAAGACCCGAGGCAACCACACACACAAGACACTAGAGGCCAACTGAGCAGTCACGGCGGGAGCCATACCAAATTGGCAACCACAGCAACATCCTAGTTAGTCATTAGTCTTAAACCGGTGGACTGTGAAACCCCCTGCCAGAATGAATAAACACCAAAAAAAAGACACCAGAAATACAAAAAATCAAGAAAGTACACCACCAAAAGTTAATAAATCTCATACTCTAGATCCTATAGAACAAGAAGCCCTTGAAATAACTGACAAGGAATTTCGAGTGATAATTCTAAGGAAACTGAATGAGATACAAGAAAACTCAGCTAGACATCATGATGAAATGAGGAAAAGTATACAGGATCTGAAAGAGGAAATATACAAGGAAATCAATGTCCTGAAAAAAAATGTAGCAGAACTTGCTGAACTGAAGAAGGTATTCAGCGAAATAAAAAACACAACGGAGAGTTTAACCAGCAGGCTTGTCGAAGTTGAAGAGAGAACCTCTGAACTTGAAGATGGGCTGTTTGAAATAACACAAGCAGACAAAAAGAAAGAAAAAAGAATCAAGGACATGGAAGAAAATCTGAGAGAGATATCAGACAACCTCAAGCGCTCAAATATCCGAGTCATGGGTATTCCAGAAGGGGAGGAAAATGGAGATTCCATTGAAAACATATTCAACAAAATAGTGGCAGAAAACTTCCCAGGTATGGGAAAAATCACAGATCTTCAGATCCAGGAAGCTCAACGATCTCCAAACGTATTCAACCCAAAAAGGCCTTCTCCAAGACATGTCATAGTCAAATTGGCAAAACTCAGAGACAAAGAGAGAATCTTAAAAGCTGCAAGAGAGAAGCGTCAAATCACCTATAAGGGAGCCCCAATCAGGTTAACATCAGACTTTTCATCACAAACCCTAAAAGCTAGAAAGGAATGGGATGATATATTCAAAATACTAAAAGACAAAGATTGCCAGCCAAGAATACTCTACCCTGCAAGGCTATCCTTCCGAAATGAGGGGCAAATAGTATATTTCTCAGACAAACAAAAACTGCGGGAGTTCACTACCACAAGACCACCCTTACAAAAAATCCTCAAGGGAGTACTGGGTTTGGTTCCTGAAAAATAACTACCACTGCCATAAAAACCTAAGAAAAATCTAAACCCACTAGTACAATAAAAATGGCATTCATGAAGAGAAAACAAGCTAAAAGAAACACTATCTACAACCTAAGGAACCAACAAACACAGAAACCAAACAGTAAATCAGAAAGCAAGGAACAAAAGACACCTAAGACAACCAAACAACCAATAAAATGCTAGGAATAAATCAACACCTTTCAATAACAACTCTTAATGTTAAAGGCTTAAATTCCCCAATTAAAAGACACAGACTGGCTGACTGGATCAAAAAGCAGGACCCAACTATATGCTGCCTACAAGAGACCCACCTCACCCATAAAGATTCACACAGACTAAGAGTGAAAGGATGGAAAAAGATTTACCATGCAAACAGAAAAGAAAAACGAGCTGGAGTGGCTATTCTTATATCTGACAAAATAGACTTTAAACTAAAAACCATAAAAAGAGACAATGAGGGACACTACTTAATGATAAAAGGACTGATCCATCAAGAAGACATAACAATCATAAATATGTACGCACCCAATGTTGGAGCAGCCAGATTTATAAAACAAACTCTATTAGACCTAAAGAAGGAAATAGACACTAATACCATAATAGCAGGGGACCTGAACATCCCACTGTCAATATTAGACAGATCATCTAGGCAAAGAATCAGTAGAGAAACACAAGATCTAAACAAGACTCTAGACCAATTGGAATTGGCAGATATCTACAGAACATTCCACCCAACAACCTCAGAATATTCATTCTTCTCATCAGCACATGGATCATTCTCCAAGATAGATCACATATTAGGTCACAAATCAAGTCCCAATAAATTCAAAAAAATTGGAATTATCCCATGTATCTTCTCAGACCACAATGGATTAAAACTAGAAATTAATAACAAACAAAACTCTGGAAACTATACAAACACATGGAAATTAAACAGCATTCTACTTAATGACATATTGGTCCAAGAAGAAATCAAGCAGGAAATCAAAAAGTTTATTGAAACTAATGAAAACAATGATACATCATACCAAAACCTGTGGGATACTGCAAAAGCAGTATTGAGGGGAAAATTTATTGCATTAAATGCTCACTTCAGAAGAATGGAAAGATGGCAAGTGAACAACCTAACGCTTCACCTTAAAGAACTAGAAAAACAAGAACAATCCAATCCTAAAGTTAGCAGACGGAAAGAAATCATTAAGATCAGAGCAGAACTGAATGAAATTGAAAACAAAAAAACAATTCAAAAGATCAACGAATCAAAAAGTTGGTTTTTTGAAAAGATAAATAAAATTGACAAACCATTAGCATGGCTAACAAAAAAAAGAAGAGAGAAGACTCAAATAACAAAAATTAGAAATGAAAAAGGCGATAGTACAACTGATTCATCTGAAATACAAGGAATCATTCGAGACTACTATAAACAACTATACGCCAACAAATTTGAAAATCTGGAGGAAATGGATAAATTTCTGGACACACACAAGCTCCCAAAACTGAACCGTACAGACGTAGAAAATTTGAACAGACCAATAACAATAAAGGAGATTGAAGCTGTTATCAGAAGGCTCCCAACAAAGAAAAGCCCAGGACCAGATGGATTCACAGCAGAATTTTACCAAACATTCAAAGAGGAATTGACACCGATTCTTTACAAACTATTCCAAAAGATTGAAACGGACGCAAATCTCCCAAACTCATTCTATGAAGCAAACATCATCCTGATACCAAAACCAGGTAAAGATATAACCAAAAAAGAAAACTACAGGCCGATATCCTTGATGAATATAGATGCAAAAATCCTCACTAAAATACTAGCAAACAGAATACAGCAACACATACGAAAAATTATTCATCACGATCAAGTGGGATTCATCCCAGGGATGCAAGGTTGGTTCAACATACGCAAATCAATAAATGTGATACACCATATTAATAAACTCAAACACAAGGACCATATGATCATCTCTATAGATGCTGAAAAAGCATTTGATAAAGTTCAGCACTCATTCATGACAAAGACCCTCTATAAGTTAGGTATACAGGGAAAGTATCTCAACATAATTAAAGCCATATATGACAAACCCACTGCCAATATCATCCTGAATGGGGAAAAGCTGAAAGCTTTTCCTTTAAGAACAGGCACCAGACAAGGATGCCCACTGTCACCACTCCTATTCAACATAGTGTTGGAAGTACTAGCCAGAGCAATCAGAGAAGAGAAGGAAATAAAGGGCATCCAGATTGGAAAAGATGAAGTCAAACTGTCCCTGTTTGCAGATGACATGATCCTATATATCGAACAGCCTAAAACCTCTACAAAAAAACTGTTGGAATTGATAAATGATTTCAGCACAGTAGCAGGATACAAAATCAACACACAAAAATCAGTAGCATTTCTTTTCTCCAATAGTGAACATGCAGAAGGAGAAATCAAGAAAGCCTGCCCATTTACAATAGCCACCAAAAAAATAAAATACTTAGGAATTGAGTTAACCAAGGAGGTGAAAAATCTCTATAATGAGAACTACAAACCACTGCTGAGAGAAATTAGAGAGGATACAAGAAGATGGAAAGATATTCCATGCTCTTGGATTGGAAGAATCAACATAGTGAAAATGTCCATACTACCCAAAGTGATATACAAATTCAATGCAATCCCCATCAAAATTCCAAAGACATTTTTCTCAGAAATGGAAAAAACTATTCAGACATTTATATGGAACAATAAAAGACCACGAATAGCCAAAGCAATGCTGAGCAAAAAAAATAAAGCTGGAGGCATAACACTACCTGACTTTAAGCTATACTACAAAGCTATAATAACCAAAACAGTATGGTACTGGCATAAAAACAGACACACTGACCAATGGAATAGAATAGAGAGTCCAGAAATCAACCCACACACTTACTGCCATCTGATCTTTGACAAAGGCACCAAGCCTATTCACTGGGGAAGGGACTGCCTCTTCAGCAAGTGGTGCTGGGATAACTGGATATCGATATGCAGGAGAATGAAAATAGATCCATACCTCTCACCGTATACTAAAATCAACTCAAAATGGATTAAGGATTTAAATATACACCCTGAGACAATAAAACTTCTTAAAGAAAACATAGGGGAAACACTTCAGGAAATAGGACTGGGCACAGACTTCATGAATACGACCCCAAAAGCACGGGCAACCAAAGGAAAAATAAACAATTGGGATTATATCAAACTAAAAAGCTTCTGCACAGCAAAAGAAACAATTAAAAGAGTTAAAAGACAACCAACAGAGTGGGAGAAAATATTTGCAAAATATACATCTGACAAAGGATTAATATCCAGAATATATAAGGAACTCAAACAACTTTACAAGAAGAAAACAAGCAACCCAATTAAAAAATGGGCAAAAGAGCTAAGTAGGCATTTCTCTAAGGAAGATATCCAAATGGCCAACAGACATTTGAAAAAATGCTCAACATCACTCAGCATCCGGGAAATGCAAATCAAAACCACACTGAGATACCATCTAACCCCAGTTAGGATGGCTAAAATCCAAAAGACTATGAACGATAAATGCTGGCGAGGCTGCGGAGAAAAAGGAACTCTCATACATTGTTGGTGGGACTGCAAAATGGTGCAGCCTCTATGGAAAATGGTATGGAGGTTCCTTAAACAATTGCAAATAGATCTACCATACGACCCAGCCATCCCAGTGTTGGGAATATATCCAGAGGAATGGAAATCATCAAGTCGAAGGTATACCTGTTCCCCAATGTTCATCGCAGCACTCTTTACAATAGCCAAGAGTTGGAACCAGCCCAAATGCCCATCATCAGATGAGTGGATACGGAAAATGTGGTACATCTACACAATGGAATACTACTCAGCTATAAAAACGAATGAAATACTGCCATTTGCAACAACATGGATGGACCTCGAGAGAATTATATTAAGTGAAACAAGTCAGGCACAGAAAGAGAAATACCACATGTTCTCACTTATTGGTGGGAGCTAAAAATTAATATATAAATTCACACACACACATACACACATACACACACAAACCGGGGGGGGGGGGGGAAGAAGATATAACAACCACAATTATTTGAAGTTGATACAACAAACAAACAGAAAGGATATGGTTGGGGGGGAGGGGGGGAGGGAGAAGGGAGGGAGGTTTTGGTGATGGGGAGCATTAATCAGCTACAATGTATATCGACAAAATAAAATTAAAAAAAAAAATTTTATTGAATAAAGTCATCTAATTAACATTGGCTCTAATTACTTAGACTTAGTGGAAGAGTAAAGAATATTGGATGATAAATCAAGTAATAAATTTTTGAGGTGACCATCAGTGTAACAGTAAGCGAATAATAGAACTTCTTGTAACTAGTCAAGGAAAATAGGCAGCGTTCTATTTTGCATCCTAGCCATAGGACCAGGTGAGGCACCTTTGCTTTTTAAAGTATACTGGACCGACAAACAAATAAGCCTCTAAAGAATAAAACTTCAATAAAAAAGTGTGTCCTTTCTAGTTTTCATCAATGGAAACACATTTTCTCATACCCTAGGTCCATAAAGGTGTCCAAATAGAAGTCTGGATTTTATGTTTTTATTTTGTAAATTGGTGTTGAGGGAAAATTTTTCAATAGCTGTGGAGTTGGTACTAAGACCCAGAGATAAAAACAATAGGTTTGTATATAATTTTTCTTCATTTTCAAGCTCACTGGATTTCTGGAAAGTTTAGTTTATATAACAACCATGAATCAATTACATATAGCCATAAAAGAGAGTGAAGCCTATGTAATTACTAATGTGTTTTTAAGCAAACTAAATGTCTGCAGGTATACTGAATGTTATAGAAGACACAGTAAACTTTTTTTGCTATGTGGGAAAAACCCAGAATCTCCATTAGTTGCACTAGTAGCATTTTCCACAGAAAATGCTCCCACAAATTCTAAAATTCTCCTAGTATTCATTCCACAGCACATGAAAAATGTTTGAAGTAGATGATTCCTTCTTCTTAAAATATTTTCATTTTGTGGCATTGTCAATAGCAAACTTCCTAAATTTTCACCCCACTTCATTGGATACAATTTCTAGCCTTTCTTTCTGGTTCTCCTTCCAAACCTTTCAATGTTGAAATGCCCCAGGCTTTGTCATATACTCTCTTTATTTGCATCTATCTATATACCAATAGTTTTCAAATGTGCATCAGCAGCTTCTCTTTCTACTCTGGGTTCTAGGTTCTGATGATCTATTGAATATTTAACATTTACGTTTAAATGTTGACAGGCATCTTCAGCTTAGCCTGTGCAAACTAGTTATTAAACTAATTTTATTTCCAAACCTGCATGTCTCACACTCTTCCCCACATCAGCAGATGTTATCATTATTTATCTGGTTGCTTAGTTCAAAAATACTCAGAGACATTTCTCTCTTGCTGTCACACTCAACATTAAATATATCAGCAATTCCTTCCAGGTATTGAAACATTGCTTCTCTTCCTTTGAATGAAACCTTTCTGTTTCAAATTACAATGAACATTCGTTTGCTGACATAGCTTACGTGTGGATTATATGTTATGTTACTAGTCTTGTTCTCAAAGATTAAAATTGTTATATAAGAACATGAGTAACACTTTAATTACACAAACCATGTCATTTTACTCCCTTACTCAAAATTTTCCATGTTTCTATTGATAATCAGAATATTTAAAGTCCATGACCATAAGCAAAAATGTCCCACATCATCTGGCTTGTGCCTAGTGTTCTGGCTTCATTGCTACATCACTTATTCAACCCTATCCACAAAAACTAAGTTGGCATTTCTTGAAATATGGCAAAATATTTCTGCCTCAGGATTTTTGCAGTTAATGCTTTCAAATTCGAGGACACTCTCTCAATAGGTTATATTATAGTTTAGGTAGATCACTGAGGTCTCCACTCCAATATCATTTGTTCAAGGAGCTTTTTACTGCTTCCCTATGTAAAATACTATACTCCCGCATCTGTATCTTATTTCAGACTTACAGACAGGTTTCCCACTATATAGTATTAGAGTGTGTACTTCTCATTTGAATATGTTTAGTATCCATATTCCCCATCAGAAAGTAAACTGTGAAAATGATGGGGCTCACCTCTCTCTCAGTCTTCCAGACTATTGGCTTATACATAGTAAGAAAAAAGAGTTCTTGAAAAAAATCATATTTTCTTTCATTTCCATTTTTCTACAAACATTTTAAAGTGCACTTGTAGTACACAGTGATAAAAATTTCTGAACAAATAAATGCATATATACAACAATAGCATTCATTTATTTATAACATTACAATTTGTAAATAATGAACAAATCTAAAGAGATAGAAATCATCCAGAGAAATGACTCTGAGCAGTGATTATTTAAAATTTAAAAATGAGAATAAAATTTGAATTATCCAAAGAAAAACTTTTGACACTACTATCCCTGTTTCTTTCTTTCTTTTTTTAAAAAAATTTTATTATGTCCATATACATTGTGGCTGATTATTATGGCCCATCACCAAAACCTCCCTCCCTTCTCCCTCCCCCCTCCCCCCAACAATGTCCTATCTGTTCGCTTGTCGTATCAACTAAAAGTAATTGTGGTTGTTATATCTTCTTCCCCCCCCCCGTTTTTTTTTTTTTTTTTTTTGGTGTGTGTGTGTGTGTGTGTGTGTGTGTGTGTGTGTGTGTGAATTATATATTAATTTTTAGCTCCCACCAATAAGTGAGAACATGTGGTATTTCTCTTTCTGTGCCTGACTTGTTTCACTTAATATAATTCTCTCAAGGTCCATCCATGTTGTTGCAAATGGCAGTATTTCATTCGTTTTTATAGCTGAGTAGTATTCCATTGTATAGATGTACCACATTTTCCGTATCCACTCATTGGATGATGGACATTTGGGCTGGTTCCAACTCTTGGCTATTGTAAAGAGTGCTGCGATGAACATTGGGGAACAGGTATACCTTCGACTTGATGATTTCCATTCCTCTGGATATATTCCCAACACTGGGATGGCTGGGTCGTATGGTAGATCTATTTGCAATTGTTTAAGGAACCTCCATACCATTTTCCATAGAGGCTGCACCATTTTGCAGTCCCACCAACAATGTATGAGAGTTCCTTTTTCTCCGCAGCCTCGCCAGCATTTATCGTTCATAGTCTTTTGGATTTTAGCCATCCTAACTGGGGTTAGATGGTATCTCAGTGTGGTTTTGATTTGCATTTCCTGGATGCTGAGTGATGTTGAGCATTTTTTCATATGTCTGTTGGCCATTTGTATATCTTCCTTAGAGAAATGCCTACTTAGCTCTTTTGCCCATTTTTTAATTGGGTTGCTTTTTTTTTTTCTTGTAAAGTTGTTTGAGTTCCTTATATATTCTGGATATTAATCCTTTGTCAGATGTATATTTTGCAAATATTTTCTCCCACTCTGTTGGTTGTCTTTTAACTCTGTTAATTGTTTCTTTTGCTGTGCAGAAGCTTTTTAGTTTGATATAATCCCATTTGTTTATTTTTCCTTTGGTTGCCCGTGCTTTGGGGGTCATATTCATGAAGTCTGTGTCCAGTCCTATTTCCTGAAGTGTTTCTCCTATGTTTTCTTTAAGAAGTTTTATTGTTTCAGGGTGTATATTTAAATCCTTAATCCATTTTGAGTTGATTTTAGTATACGGTGAGAGGTATGGATCTAGTTTCATTCTCCTGCATATGGATATCCAGTTATCCCAGCACCATTTGCTGAAGAGGCGGTCCCTTCCCCAGTGAATAGGCTTCGTGCCTTTGTCAAAGATCAGATGACAGTAAGTGTGTGGGTTGCTTTCTGGATTCTCTATTCTATTCCATTGATCAGTGTGTCTGTTTTTATGCCAGTACCATACTGTTTTGGTTGTTATAGCTTTGTAGTATAGCTTAAAGTCAGGTAGTGTTATGCCTCCAGCTTTATTTTTTTTGCTCAGCATTGCTTTGGCTATGCATGGTCTTTTATTATTCCATATAAATGTCTGGATAGTTTTTTCCATTTTTGAGAAAAATGTCTTTGGAATTTTGATGGGGATTGCATTAAATTTGTATATCACTTTGGGTAGTATGGACATTTTCACTATGTTGATTCTTCCAATCAAAGAGCATGGGATATCTTTCCATCTTCTTGTATCCTCTCTAATTTCTCTCAGCAGTGGTTTGTAGTTCTCATGATAGAGATTTTTCACCTCCTTGGTTAACTCAATTCCTAAGTATTTTATTTTTTTGGTGGCTATTGTAAATGGGCAGGCTTTCTTGATTTCTCCTTCTGCATGTTCACTATCGGAGAAAAGAAATGCTACTAATTTTTGTGTGTTGATTTTTTATCCTGCTACTGTGCTGAAATCATTTATCAATTCCAGCAGTTTTTTTGTAGATGTTTTAGGCTGTTTGATATATAGGATCATGTCATCTGCAAACAGGGACAGTTTAACTTCATCTTTTCCAATCTGGATGCCCTTTATTTCCTTCTCTTCTCTGATTGCTCTGGCTAGTACTTCCAACACTATGTTGAATAGGAGTGGTGAGAGTGGGCATCCTTGTCTAGTGCCTGTTCTTAAAGAAAAAGCTTTCAGCTTTTCCCCATTCAGGATGATATTGGCAGTGGGTTTGTCATATATGGCTTTAATTATGTTGAGATACTTTCCCTGTATACCTAACTTATAGAGGGTCTTTGTCATGAATGAGTGCTGAACTTTGTCAAATGCTTTTTCAGCATCTATGGAGATGATCATATGGTCCTTGTGTTTGACTTTATTAATATGGTGTATCACATTTATTGATTTGCGTATGTTGAACCAACCTTGCATCCCTGGGATGAATCCCACTTGATCTTGGTGAATAATTTTACGTATGTGTTGCTGTATTCTGTTTGCTAGTATTTTAGTGAGAGTTTTTGCATCTGTATTCATCAGGGATATCGGCCTGTAGTTTTCTTTTTTGGTTAGCTTTACCTGGTTTTGGTATCAGGATGATATTTGCTTCATAGAATGAGTTTGGGAGATTTGCGTCTGTTTCAATCTTTTGGAATAGTTTGTAAAGAATCGGTGTCAATTCCTGTTTGAATGTTTGGTAAAATTCTGCTTTGAATCCATCTGGTCCTGGGCTTTTCTTTGTTGGGAGCCTTCTGATAACAGCTTCAAACTCCTTCATTGTTATTGGCCTGTTCAAATTTTCTACATCTTCATGGTTCAGTTTTGGGAGATTGTGTGTGTCCAGAAATTTATCCGTTTCCTCCAGATTTTCAAATTTATTGGCATATAGTTGTTTATAGTAGTCTCGAATGATTCCTTGTATTTCAGATGAATCAGTTGTAATATGGCCTTTTTCATTTCTAATTTTTGTTATTTGAGTCTTCTCTCTTCTTTTTTTATTAGCCATGCTAATGGTTTGTCAATTTTATTTATCTTTTCAAAAAACCAACTTTTTGATTCATTGATCTTTCGAATTGTTTTTTGGTTTTCAATTTCATTGAGTTCTGCTCTGATCTTGATGATTTCTTTCCGTCTGCTAACTTTAGGTTTGGATTGTTCTTGTTTTTCTAGTTCTTTAAGGTGAAGTGTTAGGTTGTTCACTTGCCATCTTTCCATTCTTCTGAGGTGAGCATTTAATGCAATAAATTTTCCCCTCAATACTGCTTTTGCAGTATCCCACAGGTTCTGGTATGATGTATCATTATTTTCATTAGTTTCAATAAATTTTTTGATTTCCTGCTTGATTTCTTCTTGGACTCATATGTCATTAACTAGAATTCTGTTTAATTTCCATGTGTTTGTATATTTTCCAGAGTTTCGTTTGTTATTAATTTCTAGTTTTAATCCATTGTGGTCTGAGAAAATACATGGGATAATTCCAATTTTTTTGAATTTATTGAGACTTGATTTGTGACCTAATATGTGATCTATCCTGGAGAATGATCCATGTGCTGATGAGAAGAATGAATATTCTGAGGTTGTTGGGTGGAATGTTCTGTAGATATCTGCCAATTCCAATTGGTCTAGAGTCTTGTTTAGATCTTGTGTTTCCCTACTGATTCTTTGCCTAGATGATCTGTCTAATATTGACAGTGGGATGTTCAGGTCCCATGCGATTATGGTATTAGTGTCTATTTCCTTCTTTAGGTCTAATAGAGTTTGTTTTATAAATCTGGCTGCTCCAACATTGGGTGCGTACATATTTATGATTGTTATGTCTTCTTGATGGATCAGTCCTTTTATCATTAAGTAGTGTCCCTCATTGTCTCTTTTTATGGTTTTTAGTTTAAAGTCTATTTTGTCAGATATAAGAATAGCTACTCCAGCTCGTTTTTCTTTTCTGTTTGCATGGTAAATCTTTTTCCATCCTTTCACTCTTAGTCTATGTGAATCTTTATGGGTGAGGTGGGTCTCTTGTAGGCAGCATATAGTTGGGTCCTCCTTTTTGATCCAGTCAGCCAGTCTGTGTCTTTTGATTGGGGAATTTAAGCCTTTTACATTAAGAGTTGTTATTGAAAGGTGTTGATTTATTCCTAGCATTTTATTGGTTATTTGGTTGTCTTAAGTGTCTTTTGTTCCTTGCTTTCTGATTTACTGTTTGGTTTCTTTGTTTGTTGGTTCCTTAGGTTGTAGATAGTGTTTCTGTTTGATTGTTTTCTCTTCATGAATGCCATTTTTATTATACTAGTGGGTTTTGATTTTTCTTGGGTTTTTATGACAATGGTAGTTATTTTTCAGGAACCAAACCCAGTACTCCCTTGAGGGTTTCTTGTAAGGGTGGTTGTGTGGTAGTGAACTCCTGCAGTTTTTGTTTGTCTGAGAAATATACTATTTGCCCTTTGTTTTGGAAGGATAGCCTTGCAGGGTAGAGTATTCTTGGCTGGCAATCTTTGTCTTTTAGTATTTTGAATATATCATCCCATTCCTTTCTAGCTTTTAGGGTTTGTGATGAAAAGTCTGATGTTAACCTGATTGGGGCTCCCTTATAGGTGATTTGACGCTTCTCTCTTTCAGCTTTTAAGATTCTCTCTTTGTCTCTGAGTTTTGCCAATTTGACTATAACATGTCTTGGAGAAGGCCTTTTTGGGTTGAATACGTTTGGAGATCGTTGAGCTTCCTGGATCTGAAGATCTGTGATTTTTCCTATACCTGGGAAGTTTTCTGCCACTATTTTGTTGAATATGTTTTCAATGGAATCTCCATTTTCCTCCCCTTCTGGAATACCCATGACTCGGATATTTGAGCGCTTAAAGTTGTCTGATATCTTTCTCAGATTTTCTTCAATGTCTTTGATTCTTTTTTCTTTCTTTTTGTCTGCTTGTGTTATTTCAAACAGCCCATCTTCAAGTTCAGAGGTTCTCTCCTCAACTTTGATAAGCCTGCTGCTTAAACTCTCTGTTGTGTTTTTTATTTCGCTGAATAACTTCTTCAGTTCAGCAAGTTCTGCTACATTTTTTTTCAGGACATTGATTTCCTTGTACATTTCCTCTTTCAGATCCTGTATACTTTTCCTCATTTCATCATGATGTCTAGCTGAGTTTTCTTGTATCTCATTCAGTTTCCTTAGAATTATCACTCAAAATTCCTTGTCAGTCATTTCAAGGGCTTCTTGTTCTATAGGATCTAGAGTTTGAGATTTATTAACTTTTGGTGGTGTACTTTCTTGATTTTTTGTATTTCTGGTATCTTTTTTTGATGTTTATTCATTGTGGCAGGGGGTTTCACATTCCACCTGTTTGAGACTATTGACTAACTAAGATGTTGCTGTGGTTGCCAATTTGGTATGGCTCCCTCCGTGACTTCTCAGTTGGCCTCTAGTGCCTTGTGTGTATGGTTGCCTTGGGTCTTGGGCCTCTCCAGGGAGCCACCTTTCTGGTCAGCTTGGACTCTGCTGGGCTGCTGGATCACGTACCATAGAGTGTGTGATCTTTGTTGAGCTTTCACTTCCCATGCAGGACTTCTACCTGTTCTGTGTGCTCTGGCCCTGGCTGTTGGATCGTGCAGTGGCGACCCCACAGGGTGTGTGGTTTCTGTCGAGTCTGCCTCCCTGGCCGCACATCTCCCCGCTCTGTGCACACTGGGCTGGACTGTGATGTGTCTTCTGCAACCCTCATCTATCAGCTGGGCCTTCAAGACCCTGCTCGGCACCGCCTCGCCCAGGAAGTCTACCAGGTTTCTGCTAGGCACAGACGACCGGTCACTCTGGGTGCCTTTGTAGCACTGTGTAGATCTTTCTCGGGACTTATCACCTTCCTCCTGGTATCGCGGTTATTTGTGTACTTGTCTTATCTCCCTCACCAGAGCGTGAGCTCCTCGGGGGAGGAGCCCGCAGCACACGGTTCACCTTTGTATCCCCCTAGCCCGGACGAGTCCAGTGCCCGCCTGCAGACAGCTCTCCGGCAGGTTCAAGCGGACTTGGGAACTCTCCTACCACACTATTCCCAACCAGAAATTGGTTAGGCGTTTTTCCGAACTGGTGGCCACAGAGATGGTATCTGCCTCCCAGTAATAGGAAGTTTACTGGGGGCCAGAGTCCAGGGTGTGGTGGAGTGACAGTTGGCCTGCCCGTACTTCCTTGCCCTCCCGACACTGGCTGGGGAAGCCCCACGCCACCAGCCCCGCCAGAGAACCGCGGAGGGAGTGGAAGGGGAGGCCAGCCAGCAGGCCCCAGGAAGCCCCACGCTGGGGCAAGCAAGTGGGAAGGCTCAGTGAGGAGCCGATCCGGACTGGAGCTGCCACACCTGAGAAAATGGAGGCAGCCCCGGGGCGGTGAGTGGCCTGGTGATGCAGGCAGAAGCTGGGTGGGCATCAGCCCCCCAAGCAGGGCCGGGCCAGGGGTCACTCACAGGGCTGTGCCAGGTCGGGCGCTCACTCTCTGCCTCTGGTTTGTCGCCTTCCCCGTTCTCGGTTCCCGCCGCCTCGGGCTGTTTGCTCGGTCCTGCGGCGCGGCTTGGGCGCTCCCAGGAATCTTCTTTTATGCCGGCCTGAAACCTCGAATCCTGAATAGGGCAGCTGGCCGCCTTCAGCGCGGCCCCGGCCTCCGGGATCCTGTCTGCATCCACAGCAGCCCTGGCGCCGTGTTCCCTGTTTAGAGACTCGCTTTTGCAGCTACAAAACAGTTCTTTTCCTGCTCCATACTTCAAAGCTGTTGCCTGTAAATGAGGCAGCCTCTCCTGCTGAGGGCAAAGTGGTGGTCAGCCCCCACGACGGGCCACCAGCAGCGGTCCTCCCTTAAGAGATGGCGAGAGGAAGGTCGACAAGTTTCCCAGCTGCCTAAGGCCCAGTGGCCGCCTTTTCCACCTCAGCTACTCCGCGCCAACTGCCGCAGCCACCGCCGTCTTGAAAACCCTAGTTTATGCTCTATCCCTGTTTCAGTGAAACAATAAATAACCAAAATTGTGGATAATTCTCTACAATGTTAGCACATGGCTATCAACCTGATTACCGTGTACATACACTATGGTGACCCCCAATAAATCACTCCCTTGTGTTTCTAACCACTAAGATATGGTAAAGATGATGGGATAGTTAATCCCTTGATTAGACTGACTTCCATCACAAAAGTTATGGGGTATCACTTGCTTGGTTAGATTATATTGTATTACAAAGACAATCATACTTTACCACCATGATCATTATACTTGAGAGGGCCACATGGCAAATAACTGGGAGTTGCCTGTAGGAACTGTAAAAGTCACCCCAGATGACAGTCATAAAGATAAAGAGGACCTCAGTTCTATAACTGCAAGGAACTTAATTCTTCCAGCAAACTTGGGAACTTGGAAGTAAGCTACAGCTGCAAAAAGAAACTCAGACTTAGACAGGAACTAGAGCTTGCTAACAGCCTTATGAGACTTTGAACACAGAACACAGCTAAGTTATGCCCAGACTTCTGACATACAGAACCTCTGAGATAGTAAACATGTGTCATTTCAAGCCACTAAATTTGTGATAAGTAGTTATACAACAATATAAAAGTGATAGGCAATTGCTGAAATGTCTTGTAAAAATTTTTTTAAAAATCATGTAAAAAGACAAAGAAAAATTTTCACACAATAAAATCTTGACTCTGAAATTATTGGGCAGAAATGTCAAGGCCTTCAAAGAATAACTTGAGAAGCAGCACCAGGAAAAATAAGATGTTTCTCTTCTCTGTCGGATTAAAATTTAGATCATAGTATAGCTAGAGGCATTTGTGCAAATTCATAGCAACTGTACATATGAAGTAATTTGCATTCCTCTTTGGTTATATGTATATTTCTTTGGATCAGATCAGGTCAAAGGATGTATAAGGTGTTCTTTTGTCAAAAACAATATACTTGTTATGTCTTCTGGAAGAATAAATATAAAATCTGACTAAATCTTTCAAACAACCATACTGCAATTTTAGACATCTAAATTGGTCTTCTACTTCAGGCAATGACAACCAAGATAAACCCTTGCATTTGGAAAATATTTCATAGAGGACTTTTGCATTTTATGCTTTTTAAAAAAATTGATCTTGAAAACTGTCAATGACAACAATGCAACTGAAATATTTGTAGGCATCCATGCAGTGGTGACTTTGCTACAGTACTCGTAAATGTTTCCGTCATTATGTGACCTTTAGGTTTCTGGGAACCTTTCTTTGAGATGCTTTGTTATTCAGCACTTACATCTCCTCATCTATTAGATATTAAACATATAATAGTATGTATGATATTCTGCCTATATTACAGAAATATTAAGTGCATGTCATACTTACAGAGAAACTAGGGGAGGCTTTTTAAATTAAAATTGCCAATTCTGTAGTGTTATTAAAACACTAAAATAAAAAGTCTACAATAATTTTCAAAACCCAAGATAAAAATAATTAATGCAAATGAAAATGTGTAACTTAGTCAGTGATAGTTAAGGTAATAAAATGGAATAATAAGTTGCATAGCTCAAATTTTTAATAAAAGGAAGCATATCACTTATTTTATCAGGTGTAAAGCTTACAGGTCTTTAAAGAAACAAAATAAAATTAAATGTAGAAACTTTTAAAAGTAAAATTGATTTTAGCATATTTATGATTAGTCCTATCTTTTCTTTTTTGTATATTTAGCATATTTATGATTAGTCCTATCTTATCTTTTCTAATGTTTCCCCACTTGTACAAGAACAAGTGGGGAAACATTAGAAAATATCCACTTTCATATTCTTTCAACCACTTGTTTTAAGAAAATTTGGAAAATTTTTTCTACATACATCTGTAGGCCTGGGGATATTGTTGAAGATAGCCAACATTCTTCTGGGTAGAGTCGTGTATCTTAAATTACAATGAAGAAAACTGAAAATCAACTCATGAACCATAGAAAATACTACAATATTAGAAGATAATAAAAGTGCCATAGAGAAAAAAAAATTATGATATATTATGAAGAATGGCTGGATTGAGGTTAGGGAGTCAGAGACAAGCAAAAATTGGTGGGTAGAGTATTCAAATCAAAGGAAATATTAGCTGTGAATACACTAATTTTTTAAAAAGTTTATTAAAAAAAACCAAGGTGTGGGTAGATTGAACAGAGAAAGCAAATGAGAGAGTAGTGGGGTATAAAGATTTAGAGGTAATCAGAGTCCAGATCTCATTGATCTCAGGAAGCATTTGGAGAGTTACAAGCAGAAATATACAACTCTCTGATGTGTGTAGTAGGAAGACCCCTTTGACTGCTGTTTTGCGAGTAGTCTATGGTGAGGAAGCAGGGACACCAGCCAGGAGGTTACTGCATTCGTCTGTGTAAGACAGATGGGTTGGTGGTAGCAGAAGACTTGAGATGCTGCCAGATTGGAGATGTATTTTGAAAGCAGAACAGGCAGTGCTTGCTGATTGGTTGTAAAGTGTATGTGTAAAGAAAAAATAAAGTATAATTTCCCAGAGTTGTTTGGATCTGATCACGTAGATGAGTAGCATTTCTATGAAATAAAATGGGAGGGCCGAGCCCGTGGCGCACTTGGTAGAGTGCTGCGCTGGCAGCGCGGCGACACTCCTGCCGCGGGTTCGGATCCTATATAGGACTGACCAGTGCACTCACTGGCTGAGTGCCGGTCACGAAGAAACGACAAAAAAAAAAAAAAAAAAAAGAAAGAAATAAAATGGGAAATTGGTGGGGGCAGCAAGAGTTATGATTTGTTCTGTATGATTTTGAAACATCCATAGACCAAGTTGGTTGATAGTATTATTGATTTTCTGTCTGTGTGTCCTATCACTTACTGAAGGAGGAAGGCTGAAGTCATCACTTCTAATTATGTCTGTTTCTCCTTTCTCTTTTATCTATTTTTGTTTCATATATATTGAAGCTCTGTGGTTAGTCATGTACACATTCAAGATTGTTTTATCTTCCTGATGAATTAACCACTTCATTATCGTGAAATGTCTGTAAATACTCCTGGTAATATTATTTGTCCTGAAATATAACTTGCCTGATATTAATACAGAAAGTATAGTTTTCTTTAGATTAGTGTATGTGTGGTATATCTTTTTCCTTGCTACTTTTAACTTGTCTGTGTCTTAATATATAAAATTGGCTTATTTTAAAGAAAGTAAAATTGTCATGTTTTTTGTTTATCTGATCTAACAATCTATATCTTATAAAGAATATGTTTAACCTTGTAGTTTTTTCCTTAATTTATTTTTTTATTTCTTATTTTATTTTAATTTATCAATATACAATATAGTTGATTTTTGTGTCCCTTTATCAATTCCTTCTTTTCTTTCCTCCCTCTCCCCAGTCCCTCCCATAAATACCACATCTGTTCACATGACTAAACAAAATCAAGGAATTGCCTTAACAAAATAAAGGAATTGTTGTGATTGTTGTGTCTCCTTTCCCATCTCTACCCTTTGTTTGTTTATTTACTTATTTATTTCTATTAGCTCCCACAAATAAGTGAGAACATGCCTGGTTTATTTCACTTCATATGATTCTCTCTAAGTCCATCCATGTTGCTGCCAGCACTATTTCTTTTCTTTCTTTTTTTTTTTTACAGCAGAGAAGTATTCCATTGTGCAGATATACCACATTTTCCTTATCCACTCATCTGATGATGGGCATTTGATTAATAAGCCAACAGAACAGATAAAGTGGAATAATATAAAGTATTCAAATATCCCAAATGGAGGCAGAAAAAAAAGGAAAAAGAAAGAACTGTTTGAACAAATAGAAAACAACTAGAAAGATGGCAGATTTATAGCCAACCATATCAACAATTATAATTCCATAATATAGAAATTAACCATGTAGTTTTAATATAATTGTGCTGCCTGGACTTTGGACTTCCCAGCCTCTGAAACTATAGCAATAAATTTTGTTTTGTTATAAATTAACCAGTTCCAGGTATTTTTTTATAAACAATAGAAACAGATTAATACCCTCCTCATTTAATCTGCACCATTAATACCTTTAGGAAAGTTTTTATTTAGACTCCCACTTGCCAATAAGGAAACAGGGGCAAAGGATGGTTATTAAAACACCGTGTCTCAGGTTACAACATTAGAAAGAGGTGAAGCTAGGATTAAAAGTTGGGATTTGGGATATTAATCATCATATTATGATTCATCCATGTCCTAACAGTGACTTCAAGACAATCTGGTTAGCTAAGAAAGACAATACTCCCACCATTTTTGTCATTTACTTTTACATAGCAAATAGGAAGGAGGCAAAAATAGATTTCCCTGCCGAGGCTGCCAATGAACTACACAGAAGAGGAAATTCTAAGAGTCTATGATGAGACTTTGAGACTTGAAACTCAAAGGTTAATGCTGCCTTCTGAAGTAAGATTTTTAAAATCTAAATTTAGATATTTAGCGCTGAGAGTCTCAGCTCTTGCTTCATAATTAAATGAGAATAGGATACACACAGAGACACACACACACACACACACACACATCCACTTATTAATCATGACCTGGTTCTTAGGACATATAATTAACTACTTCTCATACAAAATTGCACATCAGCTGTCTAACAGAAAGAAAAACATTTTCCAAGCAATAGTTTTTTACTATTAATGTACATTCTGAGAATAAAATATTGCGAAAAAAAGTGAGGTTTACTAAAGGCAAGGAAAGGTCTGATTTTTAACTGTGGCTGAAAGCTAAGAAGCACATCGGCTAATTGCCAGAGATGTATAGATTTATATTAAACCAGCATTGTAGAGTTTAAATATTTAATTTAAATTGGCACATCATGGAAATCTGATGTACCATGTGCTAACATTGTAGAGAATGAAGGGGTATTGGATTTTATCAAATGTTTTTTCTGTGTTCATTGAAATTATCATATGGTTTGTTTTTCTTCATTCAGTTAAAAAAAAACCATATTTGCATATGTTGAACTATCCTTGCATCCCTAGGATGAATCCTACTTAATCGTGGTGTATCATCATGTTTTTAATGTGTTGCTGGATTCTGTTTCTTAGTATTTTGTTGAGGATCTTCCTGTCTGTGTTTATTAAGTATAATGGTCTGTAGTTATCTTTTTTTGTTGTGGATTTTTTCATTTTGTTTTTTTTATTGTGACGTAGTTGATTGTATATCTGTGGGTACACAGTTGAATATCATTAACTGTGTGCAATACATGATGCTGAAATCAGGATAATTAGTATATGCAACTGTATACTATGTAATCATTTTGGGGGTAATGCTGGCCTCAAACAATCAGTTAGAAAGAACTGCCTCCTCTTCAGTTTTTTTGGAATAGTTAGAGAAGAATTGTTATTAGTCCTTTAAATATTTGGTAGAATTTGGCAATGAAGCTATCAGGTCCTGGAGTTTTCTTTGTTGTAAGACTTCTTATTAATGCATCAATCTCATTACTTGTTATTGGTCTGTTTAGGTTTTCTATTTCTTCATGATTCAACTTTGGTAATTTGCATGCGTCCAAAAATGTATCCATTTATTCTAGGTTTTCCAGTTTTTTATGGTAGTCTCTTATGATCCTTTATGGTCCTTTGTATTTCTGAGGTATCAGTTGTAATGGCCTGTTTTTCATTTTTGATTTTATTTATTTGATTGTTTTCTCTTTTTTTCTATTAGTCTAGCTAAACATTTATCAATTGTGTTTATCTTTTTGAAAAAACAACACTTTGTATTTTGATATTTTGTATTGTTTTCTTAATCTCTAATCCATTTATTTCTGCTCTGATCTTTGTTATTTCTCTCCTTCTACTGATTTGAGTTTGCTTTGTTCTTGTTTTTCCAGCTCCTTGAGGTGTAATATTAGGTTGTTTATTTGGTGTCTTTCTTCTTTTGTGATATAAGCATTTATTGCTATAAACTTCCCTCTTAGAACTGCTTTTGCTGTATTCCATAGGTTCTGGTATGTTGTATTTTCAATTTTATTTGATTTTTATTTGATTTCTTCTTTGACCCATTTGTCATTTAGGGACATACTATTTAATTTCCATGTATTTGTAGAGTTTCTAATGTCCCTTCTGTAGCTGAATTCTAGTTTTATTCCATTGTGGTCAAATAAGGTAGTTGACATACTTTCAATTTTTTAAAAAATTTGTTTAGACTTTTTTGTGTCCTAACATATAGTCTGTTCTAGAGAATATTCAATGCGATGCTGAGAAGAATGTGTATTCTGCAGCTGTTGGATGAAATGTTCTATAAATGTCCATTAGTTCAAGTAGGCCTATAGTAGAGATTAATTCTGATGTTTGCTCGTCAATTTTCTGTCTGGATGATCTTTCTTTTGCTGAAAGTGGGATATTAAAGTCCACAACTATTAATGTATTTGAGTCAATATCTCCCATTAGGTCTAATAGTAATTTAATTATAGAACTGTGTGTTCCAGAGTTGGGTGCATATATAATTAGAATTGTTATATCCTGTTGCTGAATTGATCCCTTTATCATTAAATAATGAAATTTCTTATCTTATCTTTTTTTTTTAAAGTTTCCATGGCTTGATGTCTGTCTTATCTGATATAAGTACATTTACTCCTGTTTTTATTAATTTTGGTTTCCATTTGCATTCAGTATCTTTATTCTTTTTTCTTTCTTTCTTTGGATAATTTCATGTGCGTCTGTGTTTTTTCTTCAAGCTCACTGATTCTTTGCTTGATTAAGGCTGCTGTTGAAGTTATCTATCAAGTTTTCAGGTTTTTAAATTCAGATAAAGTATTCTTTATTTCTAGAATTCCTATTTGATTTTTTAAATTAATTCTATTCCTTTGTCAAGTTGCTCATTCTGCTCTTGAATTATTTTCCAGGTATCGTTTAATCTATCTGTATTTTCTTGTGACTCCCTGAATATCCCCAAAGTGTTATTCTGAATTCTCTGTCAGACATTTCATAGATCTGCTGTTCCTTTGTAAACATTGCTGGTGCTGTTTGTTTTATCTGGTAGTGACATATTTTTCTGTTTTTTTCTTGATCTTTGTGTTTTTACCTTGATATGTAGGCACTTGAGGAGATTGCTATTTGCTGGTGATTCTCTGGGGAATTTTTCTTGTGTGGATCATTAATCACTTCCAGATCTGGGCTGTGTGGAAATACTGGCCAGGGATGGAGTCTGTCCAGCAGATTGAGCCCCCTGCAGTTCCATTGCCCTGTCTGATTTCCACTAAGACCTGCGGCCCACACTGCACTCCAATCACTCCCATGGGGCAGGCTTTGTAAGCATCTGTGATAACTTACTGGCCTCTGGGCAGCCCTATCTCTCCATTCAGTCGCAGTTGCTTGTTCTTATGTGGGCTCAGGGGAATCCTGGCGGTGGTCTTTATGGCCTGTGTGCTGGTATGGTGTGCTCCAAAGACCTCCTCTCCCCTGCAGACTCCAAGCAGGTTTATGCAAAGGGTGTCACCATGGCTTTTTGTTCTTTAGGCATAAATCCATGTGCAGCAGCTAGTACCTGCCTCCATACCAGGCTGGCTCAGAGCAATAGGCACTGCCCCTATACTCTCTCGCCACTGCCTCTTATGCCTTCCTGAACTCCACGGGCCTCTCCTCCTCTTCCCCAGCTCCAGCAGTTCCAGGTTGGCAATCTTTGCTTTTTAATAGTTGCAAATTAGTTACTGTGGGAATGTTAGGTTCTGGGAATCATCTATGCCACCATCTTGATGATGTCTGACATACTGACTTTTCAAAACAGACATGACAGGTACTGAATTTCCAGATAATGATTATACCTTTTTTAATTATTATTTTCTTGCAAAAGAATGAGTGGCTTTTAAAACCCTATATATGCAAATAATTTGTTACATTGAAATACCTTATTGTTTTAAAACCAGAAATCTTATGTTACAACAAGAATGAAAGTAGTTTAATGTCTAAAATATTTCCCACCAAATATAGCACAGTACACATAACATTTGAAGTACCGTTTTTTTCTTTTGTACTGTGGAATCACTGGCAAATTGCATGTTCTGAGGCCATTTATACTCTACTGGAAAAGCTTTCAATGATATTCGACAGCCTTTGAAGACTGTAACTAAAGTAACTTTTCCTTTGACCAGCAAATGATCCTTAGCACCTAAACACTGTTCCCAGGAAGAAGATAAAGCCAGCAAATTCTTTTGATTGCTCCGCAGTAGCCATATTAAAAGTGAAAGACAACAAGAAAAGAGAAAACATTTTGGAATACTTTGTAACTAAATAGAAATTTTACAAGTTTTGACAATGAAGGGAATATGTCTTAACTTATCTTTATTAAATGTAAAGTTACTTAGTTATAGAGATATAGATATCTCAAGGAGAAATCAAGATTATTTTAAATTTGTTGTTTTTTAAATGACAAATTACAATTGTATACATTTAGGAGGTGCAATGTGATGTTATATGTATACATTGTGGAATGATTAAATCAAGTTAATTAACGTATCCATCCCCTCAAATACTTATTTTTTTGAAGTAAGAAATATTTTAAATTTCATTGTTAGAGGAGATAGGATAAAATAATTTATCATGTCTTCCCATAAAAGCAATGACACAGAAGGAATGTAATGTTTCTTCATGAAAAACAAAACTAAATTGTATAAGTTAAAAGGCTATCAAGCGTCAAGTAACAGAACCTTTTAAAAACTAACCTGTTGCATAAAGAAAATCTATTATCTCATATGAAAAGATATCCAGAGGAAAACAAGAGAACAAGTAAATTACTTCACGATGCCATTTCTGTTTCTTTGTGAATCTCTCAATCTTTCTCTGGCCTTTTCCTTATGAATTGCATCTCCTCATCCTTAGTGAGATACAAGATGCTGCACGTTTCCAGTTATTAATTCCAAAGCCTAAATTTTATGGACAATTTAGTAGACAGCTGTCTCCATGATAAGGTTATTAGGAAAAGTCAAAATTTCTTGTGCTGATGTAGGGGAAGCCAAAAGCAGAAGAAAATATTTCCAGAATTTCACATACTCTCCTCTTCTTGGCCGGAATTGAGACCTAAGGACACTCATATGCCACCTACTGTCAAGAAGATAGAATTTCTTTCATCGACTGTGTGATCGTGACTTTTCTCTGAACTCCCAAAAGAGCCATCTGGAATCAAATTGGTCTGTGAGGTGGATCCCTGAATCTCTTTTATTTTTTTATTTTATTTATTTTATTTCATTTTTTTGTTGTTGTTAAAGGGAAGAAAGAGAAAACGTTAAGTTGGTCAAGCCCCCAACTCTTCTCAAATGCTTTCTGAGCTTACAGAATCTGGAATTAAAATATTTAAAATTCTCCCAAATAACGTTTACTATGTAAATAGAGGTTGAGAATGTTAAAAGAAAATTAAATGTTAATTTTCAGATATCAACACTAATTTAAAATGAGGTTTCTTCACTATTCTGCAGAAGGTATAGTGAATAATGACTGTGATTTTAATCTCCTTAAGCATTTTATGAAAATGTGAAACAAGGTATATACTCTGAATCTAAACACAGATATCAACCAGGAAAATAATCAATACTCTAGAACTCCTGCTAAAATGAATTTAAAGCAATGCTGTCACGGTAAAAATAGAGTTTGGTAAAGTTCCAAGCAGCAAGGGAATGAAGTGTGATGAAAGGATTCCTGTCTATTGACACCGTATTTCAAAAACCTTATTTTGAATGCTCAAAATATTTAATTAACATTCCATTTAAAAGCACACTATAAACCTCCTGTTTCCATTGCAGTGCTTTTTTCCTGCATATTACTTATAAGCATAATTTTATCGGTTTATATTTAATGTTAGTTTTCACCCCCAAACCTAAAATATAGGGTTGTTTTTTCCTGCTTTTTTAACTGCAATATGCTAACAGAGTGTAAGCACTCAATAAATATTTTTAATTGGGAATATGCTTTAATTTTTTTCACAATTGAGATCACAGTTTGATAATTTATTTAATTGCTTTTAGCTTTCTACTTAAAAATTTTACATGCATAACCATATGTATGTATATGTTTGAATCTGAATACACACTCAGTGGACATCTTACCTTAGCAAAAATATCATTCATGGTCTATAAAAAATATGTCATATATATAACATTCGTTTTATTCATCTGTATGCTGCTATTTCATCAAATGACTTCATGATAATAGATTGAACTAGATTCAAATTTAAAGCTGAATGGATGGATTAAACAGCAGTTCAGAAAAAGCTGAATGAAAAATTAGTGAATTAGAAACACAGCTGAATAATTTTCTTAAAGTAACTCACAATGAGAAAATATATGAACAAAATCGAACAACAATAACAATGAAAATCCTTTAAGAAACTTGGAAGATAAAATGAACATTTTAACATACATTTAATCAGAAGCCAAGAACAAAAAGCAGATGAGAATGACAATATATAAATTAATAAGAGCTAAAATTTTTCTTGAAAGTAAGTCAGGGATTTACTAAAAAAGGATGAATTACACCAAATAGGTTAATATAAAGAAGCCCAGTACTTATACCTCATCATATATAGTTTGTAAAAGGTATTTAATAATAATAAATATATAAATATATATGATAAATCAATATTAAAATTAACAATAAATAACTATATCAAACATTTTTATTAGTGACAAATATATAATCGTTAAAATGATTATCATGTTGATTTTGTAATATTTTATAATACTGCAAATAGTAATAAATGCAATAATAAAGATAGGTAATACTGTGTTAAGGTCCCAACATACATTTTGTCTTCCTAATCATTTTCTTTTCCTAATAATCACATTTTTAGACAGGATTTTTAAAGTATTCTATGTTTATATAAATAGCAAGTTTCAAATTCTATTGAATCAGAAAGAGTCTGGATCCAAAAATTACTCTTATTTTTCAGTACTTTTTAAAAAACTTTATTTGCTTTGTTTTAAACGATCCCGCATCTAATTATTTTATGACTATAGAGAAATACTTCAATAAACATCACTCTATTTTTGGTGCCATATTTTTGTTTCAAATTATCCAGATTTTAAAATATCTTTGCAGTACAAAACAATTTACCTGAAAATAATTCCTGTTTTTTTGAGTACATCTTCTGAATTGTGTCTATTACGTGCATCATTCTTGATATCTTTTTCCTCCAGTTTTGGTACTTTTCTGAGACTTTCGTTTTCATGATTCATTTAGACCACAGGAAACTTCTATCTAGTTCTACTCCAATTAAAATTTATGTGTGTTTTGGGGAATTGCATGCTGTTGTGAGCAAGTCAGGTGAAGATACCTGCACTGTATGATGGGGAAGTGAGGACTTCAGTTTAAAATTCTATCTTTGTGCTTTTAAAATTTTTATTTATTTTATTTTATTTATTATTTTATTTCATTTTATTTTGTTTTGTTTTGTTGGTTATGCATATTCCTGGTGTACAAAGCTGACTATCATCACTTGTACCCAAGAAGTGGTGGCCAGATAAATACTATTAGCATGCCCATTACCACGAATTGTGATTATTCCCCATTTCCCCACCCAAATATCCCCGATCTCCCTCCCCATCCTCCTTTCTCCCACTCCACTTTGTATCCCTAGGTATGCTCTCTTTCTCTGCAAGTCCAACACACCACCATGGTCTTTCTTTCATTCCTTCTTTCTTTCTTAGCTCCCACTTATGAGTGAGGATATGGTGGTATTTTTCCATCTGTTCCTGGCTTATTTCACTGAACATAATCTTCTCCAAGCTCATCCATGTTGCCACAAATAACAGAATTTTGTTCTTTTTTATGGCAGTGTAGTATCCCATTGTGTATATGTACCAAATTTCCCTTATCCAGTCATCTGTTGATGGACATTTAGGTTCATTTCATATCTTGGCTACTGTAAACAGAGCCGTGATGAATATGGGAGTGCAGGTATCACTTCAACATGATGATTTCCATTCCTCTGGGTATATACCTAGAAGCAGGATTGCTGGATCATATGGTAGACCTATCTGTAATTGTTCGAGAAACTTCCATACTGTTTTCCATAGCAGTTGTACTATTTTAGCACCCCACAAACAGTGTAGGAGCATTCCCTTCCCTCCACATCATCACCAGCATTTGTTATTCTCTGTCTTTTTGATTATAGCCAGTCTAACTGGGGTGAGATAATATCCCAGTGTGGTTTTAATTTGCATTTCCCTGACGATTAGTGATCTTGAGCATTTTTTAAGTGTCTCTTGGGCATTTGCATATCTTCCTTAGAAAAATGTCTATTCAGCTCCTTAAAAAAGAATAAATACCTAGAAATCAATTTAACCAAGGAAGTGAAAGAGCTCTTACAATATGAACTACAAACCACTACTGAAAGACATTAAAGACACAAAAAGATGGATAGACATTCCATTTTCTTGGATTAAAGGAATTAACATTGTGAAAATGTCCATACTACCCAAAGCAATCTACAGATTCAATGCAATCCCCATCAAAATACCAATAATTTTCTTCACAGAAATAATAAAACAATCCTAGCATTCATATGGAACATAAAAAGACCCTGAATAGCCAGAGCAATCCAAAGAAAAAATAATAATAATAAAGTCAGAGGCATAACCCTATCTGACTTCAAATTATACTACAAAGCAATAGGAACCAAAACAGCATGGTACTGGCATAAAAATAGACACTTAGACCAGTGGAACAAAATAGAGAACCCAGAAATCAATCCACAGACTTACAGGCAACTGATTTCTGACAAAGCCAACGAAAACATACATTGGAGAAAAGACAGCTTCTTCAATAAGTGGTGCTGGGAAAATTGGATATCCATATGCAGAAGAATGAAACCTGATCTGTACTTCTCACCATATACCAAAATCAGCTCAAAATGGATTAAAGACTTAAGTGTAAGACCTGAAACTGTAAAACTACAAAGGGAAAATATGGGGGAAACACTTCAGGAACTAGGACTGGGCACAAACTTCATCAACAAAAGTCCAAAAGCACAAGCAACAAAAGAAAAAATAAATAAGTTGGACTATATAAAACTAAAACACTTCTGCACAGCAAAGGAAACAATCAATAGAGTGATTCCTACACTACAGAATGGAGAAAATACTCACAAACTATACATCTGAAAAGGGATTGATATCTAGAATATATAAGGAATGCAAGCAATTACACAGTAAAAAAAAAAATAATAACCCAATTGAAATTCTATCTTTAAACTTATGCCACTTGTGTCTATCGTATGCTCTATGAACCCTTTGCCTTCATTATCTGAAGGTTTTTTTGTTTTATTTTTTTTTGGATAATCATGTCCCTATGCCAGTGGTCAGCAAGACCCATCATGAAATCTATAGTTCCTGGTTTATTGCCACATCTGGTTATTTTATTTTACTAAATTTAGCTCACTGGCTGCAAAACCAATCATACAGCTTTTTTCCTTCTTTTTTTCCCTCCCTTTTCCCTAGAAGCCCCAACATGGAGATTCTTCATTTCACTTTAGTGAGAAATCTATAAATGATAAACTAATGATAAGGATAATGTGTCTGTGTTCTCCCTTTCAACAGTTTATTATTGGATACTACATGTTGTCTAAGTGAAATATTAGAGATATTTGCTATTTTTCCCTTGGACTCCCTGACTAACTGATTTTCATCTGGACCAAGCAAAGATGCACAAATAGATGGGTTCTTAAGAAGCCTTTCTCTCAACCTTTTCAAAGTGCATAGTGCCCAAGATCTACTGAGAAGTTTATATGTGTTGAGAATCCTCTCAAGTTAATCCAAATTACATTGCAATATATTTGGTGAATGATATGTGGTTTGGCATCTATATTCTACTTTAATCAATATGTATTTTTTATAGTTTAATTATTGTCTTCATGTATTGTGACATTTTTAGCTTTAACTTTGTAGATTTTACAGGAAGTGATGTATTAATTTAGATCAATGCAATTGATGGCCTACTGAAAGAGAAAACCTTTAAAAAAACAGTCTATTTAATTTATTTGCCACTAGTACTGAGAAAGGTAAGCATTTTAGCACAATGCTGATTTTCTTTCCTACACTTCCCCTATAGCACATCTATGTGTGTTTTAGTGTAGCCATCTGTTTCAGAACCCATTTGAGTCCACATGATACCTATTACTTAGATTTATAAGACAGGTAATATTTAGCCAAATTAGCAATCAGAATGCTTGAATGTTTTAACATCATTTATAATTAACGGCTGGGTGTAATAACAAATAGGAACAGCAGATGCAACAAAACTCCGATTAGGCAGTCAAAAGGGGGAATAATTAAAAGTTATGGATGGCCCCAAACTTATATTCAAGCCATGAAATAACATCTCCACAAAAACCAAACGAAGCCACGGCACACTAGTGTCCTGAAGTTTAGCACAGGTAGAGAATACTTCTGGAAATGAGGCTTTATCCAAAATCAACCTCAATAATTCTTGGAAATTCAGGATGAGATTTAAACTTGGAGTTATATTTATTCCTAGATTGAATCCAGAATGCACGCTTCAACTCTGGTTAATCACTGTGGTTCTGAAACATTTCCAGTTTTCTTCTTCTTCTTCTTTTTTTTTTTTTTTTTTTTGGTATTTCTATGTCATTAAATGATGATAAAAATCCTTTCCCTAAAAACCAAACCAAACCAAAATGTTACATTGCATTCTTTGCAGCAGTGCACAGCTGCTATCTAACCTAAATACTTCCTTTCACAGATGAGAAAACTGAAGCCCCCAAATAAACATGTTTTCTTATGAGCCTACTCAGAAATTAGTAGCACAGCCAGGAATAAGTTTTTGCTTTTTACTATCCTACACTGGCTTTTCATGACTTTCTACTTTTTCAAAACAACAAATCTATGGTTCTAAAATCCAATCATACAAAAAATAACAACTTTGAATTTGGCAAATAGTAAAAATCAGTAATAATAGTAGTGGCAATATTAGTAGTAGCCATTAAAATTTATTTTGCATTTACGTTTCACAAAGCATATTATTTAATAAGTATTTAATGCATCATTTGATCCTGATGACAGCCTTTTTGGTTGATAATCTTACCCCATTTTCATACACAAATTAATACAATATTTTAAAATTTATTTACAAACTTGCCTATATTCACTGTTCAAGATTGGAAGGCTTCAGATCAAAATCTTTTGGAGGAATACTCAAGAATTTTCTTTTCAGACCTCCTTTGAATTAGTTGTTTTTGGACGATATGTGGATAAATTCAGTAGTTCAAAGGTTGTGGGAGTGACAATCATGGTAGTTACATTATGTGTTTGTAATGCCAAGTCTATTTTCCCTTCACCCTCTCGTTCACTTGGAAGAATTCCCCTCTGATAATACTTGGGTCTAACAAAATTGTCAGTCACAGTAATGGTTGTGATAGTTATGAGACTTTTGAATATAAATGATAGGACCTACCTAAAATTATTTAGCAGAAGAAAAATTTATTGATGTAGATTAACAAAACGTTTCAAGGTTAGGCAAGATTTTGGGAATGGGTGCATTGGGCTTCAAAATATATAATGAAGAATAGTTATTTCTCCTCCTTTTTACATTGTCTTTTCACCTCCTCATGTTTATTCATGTTATTTTAAATCTATATTTGGTGGCAAGATGGTTACAACAGTAGGCCTTGTAAAATAATCCCAGCTGCATGTCTAGCAGGAGCAAAAACTGGCCTTCCTTTCAGAAGCTGCATTACGTCTAAGTTAATCATGGTTTCACCTTCCTTATTCTAACCTATTTGAGTGGCCAGGGAAGAGGAATACAGAGAATAATTTAGATCATTTAGGATTAATGCCTGGAGCTTCAGTTTTGTGCACAACGTCCAGTACACACTGCCTGACAATGGCAGTGAGTGATGCTGCAAACTAAGTGTGTTTGGGGGAGTGGGTATGATTTTATTTAAAAAATGCCACCTTCATGCTCGAGAAATAATTATAACAATAACAGTAATCAAGATCTCAGAAGGATATACCCACTCCCATGTTCAATGCAGCATTATTCATAATAGCTAAGATATGAAAACACACTAAGTGTCTGTCAGCAGATAAAGGGATAAAGAAAACATCGTAAATGCATTCAATGGAATATTAGTCAGCCTCCAAAAAATACAAACCTGCAACATGTGACAACACGGATAAACACTGAAGACAGTAAGTCAGTAGGACAAGCACTACTGCGTGATTCCACTTGCACGGGCTAGCTAAAATAAACCTATAGACACAGAGAGTAGCATGGTGCTTGCCAGGGGTTTGGGGGTGGGAGTTCAATGGGTGTACATATTCTAGAGATCTGCTGTACAACATTGTGCCTATAGCTAACAATAATGTATTGTACACTTAAAAATTTGTTAAGAGAGTATCAAGTTAGTATACTTACCAAAATTAAAAAAAATAAGAAATGAGGGGGATATTAACTAACTAACTAACTAAATGAATACATAATGTCTGATTCTCTGATATTATGTCCATGATTTACTTTAAAATAATCGGGGTAGGGTGGAAATATAAATGAAGCTATATTCAAAGTAAGATTGACAGTAAGCTGAAGTTGTTGAAGTTGGGAAATAGTATGTGGGGCTCAGTGTACTTTTTTTTTTTTTCATTTTTGTGTGTGTTTAAAAGTTCCCATGCTGAATGGTTCAATACAAAACAAAATAACTATACAAATATTATAAAAGACACTATGAAAGTATTTTGTTTGCAATTTTGTACTGTTATGTGTTTATTAATAATCAAAAAATGTGTTCATAGGCTTTTTTATCTATATAAAGGTGTAATTTGTATGACAGTAATAATATAATATAAGCAGATTTATATTGGAATAATTTATGTAGAATATTGAAATTAAGTTAATATTAACCTGAACTAGATTATTTTAAATAGAAATGAATTTTCAGTTTTTTAACCTTTACTATGACAGATGGAATTGCAACATAATATGGTAAATGCGAAGATAGATGTACACACAGGGTGCTCTGTGAGTTCTGAGGCAAACCTACATCAATTTTGAGGAGGTGATGGCTGACCAGAATTCTGGTTAGATGAGGGCAGAGAATTCCAGAATTAAGGGGCAGAGTAAGCCCTAACACAGAAGGATTAACTCACGAAAGATTGCCTGCAAAGTTGAAGTAGTTTGGAGCTTGTTAAACATACATAGTAAAACAGGGAGAGGTTGGATATGAGTTTAGAGGAAATAAAACATTAGAAAATTACTTTAAGGAAAGGAAAAACTGACATACTTTGATAAAAATTGACAAATTTTTCAGTTAGTCATTGCCATGTAACAAACCACTCTAAAACTTAATTGTTTAAACAACTTGTAATCTTCCACAGATCAATAAGTTGAATAGGGCAGGTCTAATTCAATGTCTCCGTTGAATTTCCATCATCTAAGCATCCAGGGAAGGTTGTAGTGGGGGCAGGTTCTGTGCAAACCTTCTGGCATACATCAGAGTATGGCGATTTCAAGGTAGTCAGTCCTTCTGTTGCCGTGGTTAGCTTCTCCCAGAGCTAGTGTTCCAAGGGGGCAGGGTAATCTAATCAGCAGACCACCTTTTATGATTAAAATAGTATAGCTTAAAAATAGAAAAAGGCTCTATTACCTCAGATTTTTATTCTGAATTTTTTAAAAAAGTACAACATATTTCTTTGACCTTCATATCAAGTTTAGTAGCTCACAAACATTGTTCTAAATGATGCGTAGGATGACCAGGAAAGTCTCTGGAAAATGTAGTGATAGTTAAATGAGTTTCACTGGTTTAATAAAGCAGTATTTAATCTGCACTTAGATCTGAGGGTGAAGATAACAAAATAAAAAAGTACCAGAAGAAGAGCATTTAATAAAGAGAAGCAACTGTTGAAGCCTGAGATGTAATGACTTATCTAGATTGAGGGACAGAGGAGGTGAGTGGGGCTGAGCACAGTGGGAGGGAGGGAAGAGTTGACAGAATGAGATTCACTACAATCCCCTGCCTTGCCTTCCATGGAGTTCCCCATATCCTGCTAGTGTCATTCTTCCCTCAAATATTGTGAGTAAAACCTTGTTTCCTTCATTAGGATGTAAGCCTTTACATGGTAGAAAACATGGCTTATTAATTCCATTTTCATCAAGAATAAAGAATGTCTGGAAAATAGACATTTATATTTTGACATAACAGATGTAAAAATAGACATAATAGACATAACATTTTGGTGAATTCATCAAATAAATCATCAGAATTATCCCATGAATTCATATGATTACTTTTTTATTGAAACATAATTGATTATGCATATTTGTGGGGTACAGGGTTGAATATCAATACCTGTGTACAATGTGTGATGGTCAAGTCAGGATAATTAGCATGTTCATCATTACAAATCGTAATCATTCTTTGTGTCCATTAACTAATTTTATGAATAAAATATTGCATCCTCATTTTTTACTTAAGGCCATTGTTACTGTTGAATATTCATTTATTTAAACAGATCAGTGATCTCTTTGTGTTACTTCCCACTTTTTTTTTGGTATAAATGAAATATTTTTAATTTTTTTAAAATTTTAATTTATCATTTTTATTTAGAAAATCCTTACTATTTTAGAATGTATGAAAAAATTTTCTAATAGAACACATCAGTGGTATAAACAATTATATCTTTCAGCAATTTTGGCATGTTATCATATGGAGGTCAGAAGTGGGTAATAAAAAGATTTTCTTAGTATGTGGCCAACTTATACCATCAGTGAACTGTGAAGTCGATATGAGTAGAAGTGCACACATAAGGATCATGTAGAAGATTTGGTAGATGTAAGAACTTTACAGGAAACTTTTACCTATGCTGTTCTTTGTGATGCATTAGTTTCCTTAGCAGCAGCATTGCCTGGGAGAGCACTGAAAGTATCATATAGCCCCAATTTCTTGTAATGTGTTTTCTCCAATAAGAGCCAAAATACCCCAGGAATCATAAACCACTTCTTTTTCTATTTATATTCACTCTCTTGGTTACTCCCATTCAGTCTCCTGACTTTAAATGTGTATATACACCTTAGGTCTAGGACAATCCCTGCACTACAGACTCATCCAACTGCCTGGTCAACAGCTCCACATGGATATGGATTAAGCATCTCACGGGGAACATGTCCAGTACTGTGGTCTTGATATTTTCTCTACGCCCCTCACTCAAAATATACCCAGAACCTCTTTCTACCATTATTTATATACATTTTTTTGCTGCCACCTTGGACAAAATCTCTGCTGTGACCTGCCTGGATAATTTAAATAATCTCCTATCTTGTTGACCTACTCCTACCCTTGATCTCTGGCGAGGCATCAGAGTGATCTTATTAAAGAATAAGTCAGATCAAGACATTCTTCTGCTCAAATACTTCCTGGTGGGATCTCATCTCACATCGAGTAAAAGCCAAAGAATTATAAAAATTTAACAGTGCCTACATAATCTGCCTTCTCCCTCACCTGCCTTTTCCTCTTTTACCCCTCCTGTGACTCCCTGCACTCCAGCTTAGGGGTCTCCTCCCTATTTCCTAGACATAGTCTGCACACCCTGCCGTGGGACCTTTGAGCCTGCTCTTTTCTCCCTTGCCATGTTTCCCCCTCCTTCAAATGTTTATTCAAATATCACTCCCTCAGTAAGACTTCCTCTGTCACACTATGTATAATTGTACCTCTCATACCTTCCCTTTGTTTTTAATCCTTAAAACTTATCTACTAACAAAATATTTATTGTGCCTATCATCTGTTATCTTTTTGTTCTTTGGAGTGTAATCTCCACGGGAGTGTGAATTTTGTGTTTCATTTTTTCATCTGAAGATCTTAAAAGTAAAGATGGCCCATGGTAGAAACTCTTCAAGTGCTTATGAATGAAGAGATCACTTAAGGCAATTTGAAAACGTCACCCTTATGATGTTCAGATTGAAGCTTATGGTGTTTTGGGGTCTAGATAAGTCTATTTATGATTTTCTCTCATCATCCTCACTGAGAGTGTCTGATGTCGTTTGTAATTATTACCACATACTTTGGAAATGGAGTCTGAGACATTTCAGGTGCCATGTTTGGGACAGTAAAGTTAGTCCCTTGGTGATTATTATAGGTTTATTTCCCTAAAGGCAGAGTGTAACAAATCTGTTCCTTCTCCTTATCCTGAAATATTTCAAGTGAAATAACCATGGGAATATATCCACATTCAGCAGGTGGATTCCCTCAGTTTACATTATCAAAAATCCTGTAGCTGCAATCATCAGCCTAAATAAATGGTGGCTTATGCCATTCACATTTTCCAAAACATTTGAAACCAGCTGTGATTGCTCACAGAGCCGGGCACCTGCGTCTTCCACATTTTGTTCTTCTCATAATTTGCTAGCATGTGTTCAGTGAGTATAATACACAGAGTCAAATGAGGCAGAAGTAGCCTAAAAATTTCATTAAACATCACTTGAATTCATAACTAGAGTGTCTGCGGCACAGCACAACCCAAATTATGTGATTACACTCTTAATTTTACTTAAATGGAGAGTATATTCACTTTTTTAAAAAGAGAATCACCCCTCATAGAAAAAGATGGATTTATTTTTGCTATAATAATATCAAGGAAATGGTGTGATGGGCTGAATATTTTGATTTTCTAGACCTTCCTTTGAATGTTTATTTCCCTTTTTATTGAATAGACTCACCTTCCTAGTCTAAGGTCAAGGAGACTTGATTTAAATGTACACTTGCCTTAGTGTATTCTACTCTAGAAAATATCTATATGAATAAGTTTGGGATTTGCTTTAGGATGGGTGGATAGTAAGTTTGAAGAGTGCAATGCCAAATTACATTGAAGATAATTATTGTATTTTAAGCAATTACCAGGAAGAATACTTTGTCATCCTTAGAATATTATTTTTGATCATGCCTTGCCAAGAGAATGGTTATTGCTATAAAAATTTGGATGTAAAGTTAAGATAAAAATGTGACTACAAATTGTTATAAATTGCCTGTAAAAACTTCTAAAAATGCATTATTTGGTAAGAATAAGACAGTAAACTCACTTCTTTTGTAAAAGTGCTAAGCATTTTGTCAACACTAGCATCGAATGATTTTATTGTGCTTTCCTTATAATAAATTTTCAGCATGCATTTTTAATTTCTAGAAAAAATGTCAACAAATATCCAAAGGACATGATCTATAGAATTATTGTCCTAAAGTATAGGGTACTTATAGTTGATGCTGTAATTATAAATTTTATTCTTTATTATAGATTTATTTACTTCAAATATAAGCTTGGTATTGATGGGCTTACTGACTCTGTAAGCTTTATAACATAAACATCATTTTTAATTTACATTGTTTAGTACTTTCAATAAAATTCTAATTACCATGAATTTTGTTATGTTCTGTTATATATTAAATCTGGATATTTTATAATATATTAATTGCAAAATAAAAATTAAAAAATAATCCATAGTCAGTCAGTGAATATTTTATGTTTTCCAAATTTTTAACATTCAATCCATGATTTTATTGAAATCTTGAGCAAAGTCTTAAAACACGAATTGCCATTTACTATGTGTACTTGTATTTCATGGAAATGGCTTTATCCTTTCCCTAAACATTAAAGTAGTAACAGAAATCCAATAACATCTTTGGCCTCTTGAAGATCAAAAATAATTTAAAATATTTTGTAAGAACTGATACCACTCATAATTATAAACTTGTATTTTATGCCAAGAAAAATCATAACAGTTTATTTCCTGTATGTATATATGCATGTATACAGTGCTTATATAAAAATAGCATAAGAAATAATATAAATGAGAAACAAAAATAAACAGATGAATGCAAGCATCCTCTAGTGATACCCTCTTGTCAAATTATTGGATTCTATAGCAAAATGGTATATCTATTATGTCTGCTGTGAATTTGTGGTTACTCCTTTTTACAAACTGAGAACCTATGTTCTCATTTCTTTACAGCCATATCAGCAATTGGTTTTTAAATGAACAATAGGATTGTATATATCAGTTAGATTCTGAAAGGCTCCAGTGGTTTTATTACACCAACTTTATTTTCTGCATGAATACATCACAACGGCAATATAAAGAATATCAAATGACATTATGTGGTAAATATAATAGTGTTATAGAGACTGTTTATGGAATGACACTTCTACTGGAAATGTGATGAATTACACTGAAGTTTCTAGAACAGACATAAAGACAGATAATAACAGAACATCCAAACAAATGCAACATGGACATTGGAAGAGAGACACGTACAGTGAGAGAAAGACAAATCACACATTTTGAAAACATACCAAAATACTGTGGAATGTGCAGGGATTGTTTCAGTTCATCCTATTATCGAAATGAATCCTTAAATAAATATGCCAGCTTAGCCGATTTTAAGTTATACATGGGATAATTATAATATAATTGTTAAAATAAAAAATCATTTTACTTGCACACTTGTGAAAACCAAACATAATTTACACAATTTTAAATTGCAATCTAAGGACAGCTACTAGGGCTGGCTGGTTAGCTCAGTTAGAGCCTGTTGTTCTAACACAAAGGTGAAGAGTTCGGATTCCTGTACTGGCCAGCCTCCAGAAAAATTTAATAATAATAATAATAATAATAATATAAAAAGAGTAGCTACCAAAGGCAATTATCATAATAATGATATACATTGTGTATAGTTTTCAATACTCATAAAACAAGCTTTTATTCTTAACTATGGTGAGACATCTCAAATGAGAAATTTTTAAAAAGCCAATAAACAAAACCAAAGAAAAGTGTATAAATCAGATTGTTATTTTTTAACATTCCCTGCTTACCAAATTGAATTTCTCTCAATATTTGAATTGTTTTCCAGAAATTAGGAAAAAAATACAATGATATTTCAAGCACATGAGGGATACTGTAAAGGAAAATCAAGGAATAAATGTATAGCTAAGATCATATACAATTTTTCTGAATTCAAAAGTTATGTTTTTCTTCAAATTTCTTCAAATTTAGGCCTTAATTTAGGAAGGATTTTAAATTCCATCAGAGCTGTCATCACCAACAGGAATTGGATATTTCCTACTGGCTGGTTCTGGAGATTTTGCTTTCCTTGTACATAGACTGATTTTTGTTAGTGACGTCTCTTCTACTTTCACAGCCACTTACATCGCCTTAGTGTGTTTTTCTCAGTATGCTGTCATCCCTCTATTTTTAAAAATCTGATACTTTGAGGATAATTGTAGACTCATCTGTAGCTTCAAGAAGTAATGCAGGGAGATCCTCTATTCTGTTCACCCAAATTTCCCCAACTGTAATATTTTGGCAAAATACAGCACAATATCGCAACCAGAAAAATGGCAATGATTCAATTAACCAGCCTTATTCAAATTTCACCAGTTTCACATCCACTCACGCATTTCATAGTCAAAGACAACTGCGGCCTGCCTTCCTGGCAATCATTAATATTATCTCCATCTTTAATTTTGTCGTTTCAAGAAAGTTAAATAAGCGAAATTATGCAGAATGAAATCTTTTGAGGTTGCCTTTTGTCCACTTTGTATAATGTACTTGAGATCCATGCAAGTCATTGTGCCTATCAGTATTTTGACCTTTCTTTCTTTCTTTCTTTTTTTCTTTCTTTCTTTCTTTCTCTTTCTTTCTTTCTTTCTTTCTTTCTTTCTTTCTTTCTTTCTTTCTTTCTTTCTTTCTTTCTTTCTTTCTTTCTTTCTTTCTTTCTTTCTTTCTTTCTTTCTTTCTTTCTCTTCCTCCCTCCCTCCCTCCTTCCCTCCTTCCCTCTCTCCCTCCCTCCCTCCCTCCCTCCCTTCCTTCCTTCCTTCTTTTTATGCAGAATACTATTGTATAATATTGCTATTCTACAGTTTGCATTTTCTCTTGAAGGACATATGAGTTTTTTCCAGTTTGGGGCTATGAAAAATTAAGCTTCTACAAATATTTGGGTACAAATTTTTGAGTGAAATCAATTTTTTCTCTGTGATAAATATGCAGAAGTGAAATTTCTTCATCATATGTTAAGTGAATGTTTAATTTTGTAGGAAACTTCCATACACTTTTCCAGAGTGATTGTAACATTTTACAGTCCCAACACCAATGTATGAGTGACCCAGTTTCTCCACATCTGCTCCAGCACTTGATATTGACAAAATTCTTTTTAATTTTAGCTGTTTTAATAGGTATGATATCTCATTGTGCTTTTATTTTGCATTCCTCTAAGGACAAGCAATTGAACATCTCTTCATGCATTTATTTACCATATGTATATTCTTTTTTTTTTTTTTTTTTTGTCTTTTTCGTGACCGGCACTCAGCCAGTGAGTGCACCGGCCATTCCTATATAGGATCCGAACCCGCGGCGGGAGCGTCACCGCGCTGCCAGCGCAGCACGCTACCGAGTGCGCCACGGGCTCGGCCCCATATGTATATTCTTTTAAGTGAAATGTCTCTTCACATCTTTTGCTCATTTTCTAATTGGATTTTTGTTTTTTTAAGCTTGCATTTGAGAGTTTTTTATATATTATTATATAATAAAACTTTGTCCAACATGTGGTGTGCAAGTATTTCCTCTTTGTCTGTAGTTCCTTTTCATCCTCTTAACAGGGCAAATTTGATGAGGTCCAAACTATTTTTTCTTTATGGATTATGCTTTTGATGTCACGCCTGATAACTCTTTTCTTAGTCCTAGAGTTGAAGAATTTCTTCTATTTTTAAAAATTTTTATAGCTTTAAGTTTTGCATTTAAAGCTGTATCTCATTTCAAGTTATTTTTGTTTTCAGATGATCTCAGCCCTCAGTCTTTAAGCTAACTGGCTGGTTCTGAGTAGAACAGAGAGGAGATCCAGTTCCACAGAAACTGAAATATAATAAGCAAGTATTATTGATTTAAACCACTAAGTATGGGGGATAATATGTTCTATCAGTTGTAGATAATTTATTTTGCCACATGGAAAAACATGAAATAATCCCCCTAGCGAAATTTTGAAGAAACGAAGCCAAACACAAGAGTGTATGCACTATGTAAATCCATTTATGTAAATTCCAGAAAATGTAAAACTAATCTATGTTGATAGTATTTAGGACAGTGGTTAACATAAGTGCTATACAGAAGAGAGGGAGCATGTTGGAGGTAATTAGCTGTTTTTCCTCTTCTATACCTAACTTGCATGGTAATTAAACAGCTGTGCTCATTTCGTTTAAAAATAACAAACCACACACGGAATTTGATGTATATATGTAATAATCAAATAATAAAAATCTGCCAAAAATGATCATAAAACATTAATATAAAATGAACTACCACTTAGTGCACAGGTAAAATTTCTTGAAAATTCTTCCTTTTATATTTTATATTATACTTACATCACCATCAAAAAAAGATAACTACGACATCTACTACATGTGCAATCCTCTAGTTTTGTGCACTTCTGCCTAGAATCCAGTAGTTTCATTCCTCTTCTTAAAACTGAGGTCACTTTGAAGCTCTTAACTTCATATCCTATGTGAAGACTATTCCTGATTTATAACCAGGAGAGATTTAAAGAGCCTGGGGCCAAATTTTGATTCTAAGCAAAACATTTCCTTTTGCTCATCCAATTTGGACTTTGTGCCTCAGTACTGATTAAAAAAATATCAGACTTCCTCCCAATAAATTTACCCCGCAGAGCCATCAATTTTTAAAAATTGACCCTTGTCTATTGTGTGTCTGAGTGCTATATATACGCTGGGCTGGTTCCCATTTTGGTAATTTCCTACAAGAGATCATAAGTAAACAATGAAAAATAAAATGCCATTCAAGTAATCAGCCTTCTGTGGGGTGAGATGGTTCAAGCATAATTTATGATCTCACAATACAAACCAGGCGGGAAGTAAAATAATTTCTAAACACAAGGGACAAAATAGATTATTTTGGCTTTGTCCTCTTTAACATAGTTCTGGAAGATCCTCTAGATCCCTTCTTTTCACCAAAAAATTCCACCAGTGAATTAAATTCCCATTTGCTATCTCACCCTCCTTCAAACGTGTATTTGAGCATAATGCTCCTAGCTATCTGTATAACATGGTCTCTGTCTCTCATTTTAGCCTCAATGCAAAATTCTGATATGTACTGTTTGCTTTGCATTCATTTTTTGTGCTTCACATTGATGCATGTTTGGCTCAAGTAAGAGTGGCTTTAGCTCCTGCAAGGTTGTTAATTGAATGTACTATGTCCTGACTTTCCATTTCATATTTCAACACACTTCAAGAGAATCATCGGGTGGACAAAAAGAACTTTCACCTCCTACTGTTTTACATTATGTGAAATAGGCAACAATTCAGTATTTCCTGTGCTTGCAATGTCTTATAAAAATTTTGGAACTGTTTGACTTTTATTTTCCATTTTTTCTTGTCAGAGCTCTGACAAGTTCCTTTGCAGAAACAGTTGGGTGAGAGCTGAACACTAATACCATAGTCTCATTCTACTCTGATCAAAACCAGTGGTTCTCTTTGATACTTACCTACTAATTTGAGACGAGTTTAACGTGTGTTTTTTTTTTTTGCCATAGGAAATCCCTTCCAGGGCTGTTCATGTAAATGCGTGTGTGGCTATCTGCTCTAAAATCCCAGCAGATCTGCTGACTCAGTCCTCTGGTGAAGTGTTCATGCTGGAATTAAAGGCCAAAGGGAGATTAAAATATAGACCGTACAACACAGTAGAAACACTTTTGTTCTGGAACATTTTCAAGCAGGCTATGACTAGACACTGTGGCTGTGACTCTTATTCCATGGACCTTTCCGTTGATGTTTGCTCTTTATCCTGTTATCTCCCAACTTTGGCCATCACTTCTCTGTGTCCTTTCTTTGCCTGCAAAACCCTTTCTTCTAGGATCTTGAGCTGCATCTCAACTTGTCACACTGGTGGCTAGATCCTGCGTTCTCCCATTCCATAGAACTTAATGCAGGTCTCTGTCCCTACACAGGATAAGGATCTTTATGTCTTCCAAGTGCAGGGGAAGCAATGATAATTATAGTCATACAGTTGAATTATTGTGGAGATAGGTAAATGGACATGGTCAGGAATACATGCATATAAAAATACTTAAAATCATGTGGCAGGCAAGAACATGACTGAAAGTAAGTCTGAAACATTTAAAACACTTGATTACTGTTAGAATTTAGCCTACTTTACGAAATGTCATGAGATACTAGAAATCCCATATATCCTGGAGTTATAAAAATATGTTTTTATAGAAGGCAAATATAAAGAAATGCCCCCATTTAACTTTTTTCCTCTTTTCTTTGCACAGCTTAATTACAGCAATTTCCTTTGAAAATGTATTTTTTGGCTGGTGTTACTCTAATCCTCTGTTTTAAAATTATTTCAGTAAAATTCTCACTGAATGAATTCTGGCTTCAGATGATGACTAGGATACTTTTTTTGGCTTTATTCATAGCTCAAAAGTATTGAATTCCTCCTTCTCCTTAACTTACTCCCTTCCCTGTCACTCAACCCTAGCACTCCCACTTCAGTTCAGTTTCTACACTTTTCTATATAATGTATGATGCCACAACTGTGAAACTCAAATGACTAGATGTCACTTCACCTCAATTAACTCTCTAGCTTTCTCTTCTGTGAAAGGGGAAAGCAAACGATGCCTGATCAAACACTTACAACTCAGATAGAAAGGAATGGATTTGGCCCCAATGTCACCGTGGCTCTGACAGCGAGAAATGACATGCACACACACGCCAGATGCCGTGCTTGTGGAGGTGTATTTGAACTCTGCTCTGATGTCAATGTGCTGCATTAGAGGTTTAATGAATGCCTGGAAAATAAAGGTCTCCTGTGTCTCTGAATATTAAAGATCTGAGAAGCCAGTTAGAGTGGCTCTTCTCAAGTACCTTTCATTAATGCAGTTTGCGATAGTCAGCACAGTTTCTGATAAAACACCTTCAGAGCTAGATGGATCTGACACAATATCTGTAGGTTTCTATGGTGCCTCTTCATCCGGCCCATTTTACAGGTAAGTGAGATCTAGTAGAGGCAGACCATTTGGGTTACACACCTCATGAAGTCCAACAGCTAGAGCCTCATAAAATGGGCATTTTCATATTGCCTAACTCTTCCCCCCAAAATGAGAATTTCAGGACTGAGGAGAATTCCTCTGCAAGTGTTAATAATGAGTATTCAACTTTGATATGCATCCTGGAATGAATGTCTAGCCTGTACTGAAAAGCATGCTTTTAACTATTGATGAAATTTGCATGTCAGAACAGGGTCAGAAAAATAAATAAATAAAGACAGTATTCTTTACTGTTGGGGCGTCAGTTGTATTTAATGGTCTCAGGAATTTGTTTCCAAATTAACTTCAAGACAAATGCATTCAGCATAGTAGAAGAAAGGGAATTACACTAAATAAGCAGGCAATGATTATAAAATTGTTGATAAACTCAGTTTCCATATGGCACATAAGAAGCTTTAAATTTGTTTAAACTGTATTGAGGAAGGCCAGCATTTTTAAGAAGAGATCAAACTCTGTCTTTTAATGTTACAGCTAACTAGGTAAGCTAAACAGAATATTAGAATATATTCCATTTGCACAAAATTTATTTTATGAAAGGCTACGAAGCAAATCCAATTTCTAACCTTCTAAAAGGGAAGGGGGTTTGTGTGCTACATTTCTTTTCCTTGCTGTTTTTAAACATGACACAAATTTTGATATCAGTATTTTGAACCTGTTATTTATTACAGCTCCAGGAATGTGCCCTACTGTCTGTGTGCTGTCTGGGACTGAGCTAGCTGATGATGAGGTGTTATGCAATTTAAAATAGCCTAAGGAAGCCTCCTGGCAAAGCTTGCAGTTTATTCTCTCTCTGTGTGTATATATTTCTTGTTATATTTTATTTTTGAAATTCTACATTAAGATATAGAAGCAAAACATCGTGAGAGTTGCACATGCTATTTAGGACTGTATACTCTTCAGTGTAATGATGGTTATTTTCCTATCAATGGCCTTTCTCCAGGCAGGTATTAATATCAATACTAGCTGCATTCATTGTCTCGAGGAAGGTAAAATTTACAAAACTCTGTAACAATTATGCCACAACAGGAGAAATATCTTTAGTTTGGACCTATGAGGAAAGAATAGAATAAAGAATGAGGGCCTATTTTTATGGACTACCTCTTGTGGGAGTCACTACTCTAGGCACTGTCCTGTTACATCAAACCTGTCAGGAGTAAAGTGTATACACAATTTTGTTAAATTACTTTGTCTCTTTAGCTGAATCTAATTGGAGAAACAAAACAAAACAAAAACCTTTTATCTGGTTTGTTAAATATTCTGATCACTTTTGTTTTGGTGTCATTCAAACAAACTACATTGAGAAATGCTCCAGAAACAGAATAACAATCACACACAAATATATGGAAAAATAATATTTTCTGATCAAAGTGTGGCCTTCACTAAGTGCAAATATGTTTAAAACTCTATGGAAATATTTTTAACAAGAATGAATACACAAATCACTCTCACTCACTTGCTCTTTCTTAATTTTTTGGAATAGAAGTAATAATAACCCAACTTACGAATTTTCTTATGCTAATCCTTTGAAAGCTTAAAATGGCATTTGAGTGATATAAAAATCATTTGACATAATAACATACCATCTTCTTCACAGGGCAAAATATTAAGTGAGAAAAACAGGTATTTTGGACATGAAAATTGGGTAGACAATAAGATTAATAAATATTACATTTAAAATGCATTTTTATACACACGCAACATTAATATATCAAACGGCTTTAACATCTGAATTTGTGCTTTATTTTTTCCAAATGAAGTCTCCTACCACAACACCATTGCTAAAAGCAAGCTCACCGGTAATTGTAAGAACTCAGGTAATTCCTTCAAAATATAGTAATAGCCGGACACAATTTCCCTTAAATAACAAAAGCCTCACTTATTTTCTAAAACCGAACCTATTTAATACTAGATCTTTTTCAAGGTAAATCACTCTGTGAAATAAACCTTGAGGTAATATAGCAAACAAAAGGCCACTATAAATATCTCAGTAAAAATTATTTTATGGTCTGCCTATCACAGTGATTAAATTTGTTGTTAATTTCTTCAATGTAGTTAGCAAATTAATAGAAATATTGGCTTTGTTTTATGTATCATACCAATTATTATTTGAAATAATTTTTTATTAAGAAAGTAGATATTTTATTATTTTTGTTAATTTAAGATGTAAGATAAAAATAACTTTCTAGTATATTTTAACAAATATGTTGTTGTAGTTCTCTATTCAATCCACCACGTAATGCTACAAACTTGTATAATTACATGAATAACAGAAGAGGCTCAAAAGACAAATTTTTCTGCTGTTTATGTTCTGTTTGTAATGTTGCCAGACAGAGAAAGGAATAACCCATACAAGACCACAAGTTAGATGAAAAGTAAATACAGGGTAATTAGAGAGGTATCTGATTTCTCTGTAACATCGTGGAAGCTAAAAATAATCAGTAGGACAATGTCTTTAAAATCCTCAAAGAGATCCTTTTACATCCCAGAATTCTATCCACAGGCAAATTATGAATTGTTATAATTGAATAAATGTAATTTTTTGAACCATATTACTGGTATTACAATACAGTGAAGGAAAACAACTTAATGGTGATTGTTAATGATTCCATCAATTACTGGAAAACATTACAATTAATTTTAATGCACATTTCACAGACTTCTTAAGATATGTTCAGATACTATGTCACACTGTCTCAGCTCAAGTAATTCAGACATATAACAAAGTTAGAGTCAGAGGAAAGAACACGATGTTGCTCTCTTAACAGACAGTAGGGTAAACTGACCCTTAAATACTTTCCCTGTAAAGATTGGCTGAGTAGAGTCATGAAACCTTTAGAAAATCTTCACAATTTTGCTGAAATCTTACAAAAAAGAATCAGACTATTTCATGCTAAAAATAAATAAGTAACGAGTATTCTCCCAGAAGTGAAATCATTGGGTCATATGGTAATTCTATTTTTAATTTTTTTGAGGAACTGCAATAATGTTTTCCACAGCAGCTGCACCATTTTACATCCCAACAAGGGGTTCATTTCTCCACATCCTCACCAACAATTTTTCAATTTGTTTCAGTTTTTTTGTTTTAGTTTTAGTTTTTGTTTTTTTGTGTTAGTAGCCATCGTGAAGGATATGATGTAAGATCTCAGTGTAGTTTTGATTTTCTAATTGCTAATTGTTAGTGCTGCTGAACATATTTTAATGTACTTATTAGTCACCTGTACATTTTCTTTGAAGAAATGTCCACTCATGTCCTAAACCCATTTTTGAATGTTTATTTTTGTTGTTGTTAAGTTTTAGGAATTCTGTATATGTTCTGCATATTAATCCCTTTTCAGATATATCATTTGCAAATAATTTTTTCCTATTCCTTGGGTTTCCTTTTACCTCTGTTGATAGTGACCTTTGATGCACAAAACTTGTTAACTTTCCTGAAGTCACATTAATCTATTTTTTCTTTTGTTGACTGTGCCTTTGGTGTCATATACAAAAAGTCATTGCATGGATGTTTTGAAGGTCTTGTCCTTTATTTTCTACTAAGAATTTTATAGTTTTAACTCTTACATTTTTGTATTTGATCCATGTTGAGTTTTTGTATATGATGTTAGACTAGGACCCAACTTCATTCTTTTGCACGTGGATATCCAGTTTTCCAAAAGCCATTTGTTGTAAATACTGCATTTTCCCCATTTAATGGCCTTGGCATCTTGTCAAAAATTATTTGACCATAAATGCAAAAGTTTTTTTCTGAGCATTCTATTCTATTCCATTGTTCTATGTATCTGTCTTTGTGCCGTACCACCCTGTTTTGATTACTATAAACTTAAAGTAAGTTTTGAAATTAGGAGCTGTGAGTCCTCCAACTTTATTCTTATTTTTCAAAATTGCTTTGGATCCTTTGTGGTTTGATATGAACTTTAGGATTGTTTTTCTATTTCTGAAAAAAAATGCCACTAGGATTTTTATGGAGATTGTATTGAATCTGTAGATCATTTTTGGTAGTGTGAACATATTAATAATATTGTCATTCAATCTATAAATACAGATGTCCTTCCATTTATCTGTCTTTAATTTCTTTCAGCAATATCTATTTGATGCTTCTGTAAATAGGACTATTTTCTTAATTTCTTTTTCAGATTGTGCATTGTCAGTGTATAAAAACTCAACTGAATTTGATATGTTGATTTTGTATCCTGAAACTTTAGGAAATTTATTAGCTCTAACAGGGTTTTTTTTTTTTTGAAGAATCTTTAGGGTTTTATACATATAAGATTATGTTGACTGTCAACAAATAATTTTATATCTTCTTTTCTAATTTGAAGGCTTTTTATTTTCTTTTCTTGCATCATTGTTCTAGCTAGGAATTCCAATACTGTTGAATAGAAGGAATAAATATGGGTATCCTTGTCTTGTTCCTGATCTTAGAGGAAAGATTCAGTCTTTCACCACTGAGTATAGCGTTTGCTGTGGGTTTTTCATACATGGCTTTTATTACGTTAAATTGCATTTCTTCTATTCATAGTTTGTTGAGTGTTTTTGTCATGAAAGTATGTTGAAATTTGTCAGATGCTTTCCTGCATCAATTGAGATGATTGTGTGTTTGTGTGTGTGTGTGTGTGTGTGTGTGTGTGTGTGTGTGTTGTACTTCACTCTGTTAATGTAGTTTATTACACTGATCAATTTTCCTTTGTTGAACCATACTTTCATTCCAGGAATAAATCCTACTTGATCATGATGGATGATCCTTTTGAGGTGCTGTTGAATTTGGTTTATTGGTGTTTTGCTGAGGATTTTGTCATCTAAGTTCATAAGGCATATTTCCATTTTTTTCAGTGTCTTTGCCTGGCTGTTTTTCATGGCAATGTTGGATTCATACTTTAAATTTGGAAGCATGCCCTCCTCTTCATATTTTTGGAATAGTTTGAGAAGAATTAATGTTATTTCTTTTTTAAATGTTTGGGAAAATTCACCAGTAAAGCCACCAAATTCAGGGATTTTCTATGTCAGGAGAGTTTTGATTACTGATGAAATCTTCTTACTAATTACAGTTCCATTCAGATTTTCTATTTCTCCATGATTCAGTCTTGGTAAATTTTGTTTTTGTAGAGATTTATTCATTTCATAGAGGTCATCCAAGTTGTTGGTTTACCATTGTTCATAGTACAATTATACTCATTTTTATTACTGTAGAATTGGTAGTAATGCACACTTTTATATCTTATTTTAGTAATTTGTGTATTCTCTATTTTTTTCTTAGCTAAGGTATCTTAAGGTTTGAAAACATTTTTGATATTTTCAAAGAACCAGCTTTGGTTTCATTCATTTCTTCTATTGTTTTTCCCTTCTCTATTTTTTTATTTCTCTAATCTTTATTATTTCCTTCCTACTGCTAGATTTGTGTTCATTTTGTTCTTCCTCTAGTTCCTTAAGTTGTAAAGCTTGGTTGTTGATTTTAGACCTTCCTTGTGGTTGGTAGTAGTTTGTTTGTTTTCTGTGAGCTATTACAGCTTTAAATTTAAAGAAATCGGGATTTTCAAGATGGCGGCGGCTGCGGCGGCTGGCGCGGAGTAGCTGAGGTGGAAAAGGTGGCCACTGGGCCTCAGGCAGCCGGGAAACTTGTGGACCTTCCTCTCGCCATCTCTTAAGGGAGGACCGCTGCTGCTGGCCAGTTGTGGGGGGTGACCGCCACTTTGCCCCCGGCAGGAGAGGCTGCCTCATTTACAGGCAACAGCTTTGAAGTGTGGAGCAGGAAAAGAACTGTTTCTTAGCTGCAAAAGCGAGTCTCGAAACAGGGAACACGGTGCCAGGGCTGCTGTGGATGCAGCCAGGATCCCGGAGGCTGGGGCCACACTGAAGGCGGCCAGCTGCCCTATTCAGGATTCGAGGTTTCAGGGCGGCATAAAAGAAGATTGCTGGGAGCGCCCGAGCCGCGCCCGCCGTGACTGAACAGACCGAGGCGGCAGCGGCCGAGAACTGGGAAAGGCAGCAAACCAGAGTCAGAGAGGGAGCACCTGACCTGGCACAGCACTGTGAGTGATCCCTGGCACAGATCTGTTCGGGGGGTGGATGCCCACCTGGCTCCCACCTGCACCACCAGGCCACTCACCTCCCGGTGCTGCCTCCATTTTCCCAGGTGCGGGCAGCTCCGCCCTGCTCGGCCATCACTGAGCCCTCCCACTTGCTTGGCCTGGCCCCGGGCTTTCTGGAGCCTGTGGACCGGTCTCCGCTCCCACTACCTCCGCGGTTCTCTGGTGGGGCTGGTGGCGGGGGGTGTCCCGGGCCAGTGTCGGGAGGGCAAGGAAGTACGGGTGGGCCGACTGTCACTCCACCATACCCTAGACTCTGGCCCCAGGTAAACTCCCTGTTACTGGGAGGCAGATACCATCTCTGCGGCCACCAGTTTGGAAAAAAGCCTAACGAATTTCTGGTTGGGAATAGTGTGGTAGGAGAGTTCCCAGGTCTGCTTGAACCTGCCGGAGACCAGGCTGCAGGTGGGCGCTAGACTCGGTTTATACGGGGGGGATACAAAGGTGAACAAGACCCGAGAAAGATCTACATAGTGCTACAAAGGCACCCAGAGAGACCGGTCATCTGTGCCCAGCAGAAACCTGGTAGACTTCCTGGGCGAGACGGTGCCGAGCAGGGTCTTGAAGGCCCAGCTGATAGACGAGGGGTGCAGAAGACACGCCCCAGCCCAGCACAGTGTGCACAGAGTGGGGAGATGTGCGGCCAGGGAGGCGGAGACTCGACAGAAACCACACACCTGGTGGGGTCGCCACTGCACGATCTAACAGCCTGGGCCAGAGCACACGGAACAGGGAGAAGTCCTGCACAGGAAGTGAAAGCTCAGCAGAGATCACACACCCTGTGGTACGTGATCCACCAGCCCAGCAGGGTCCAAGCTGACCAGAAGGGTGGCTCCCCGGAGAAGCCCAAGACCCGAGGCAACCACACACACAAGGCACTAGAGGCCAACTGAGCAGTCACGGAGGGAGCCATACGAAATTGGCAACCACAGCAACATCCTAGTTAGTCATTAGTCTCAAACCAGTGAACTGTGAAACCCCCAGCCACAATGAATAAACACCAAAAAAAGATACCAGAAATACAAAAAATCAAGAAAGTACACCACCAAAAGTTAATAAATCTCAAACTCTAGATCCTATAGAACAAGAAGCCCTTGAAATGACTGACAAGGCATTTCGAGTGATAATTCTAAGGAAACTGAATGAGATACAAGAAAACTCAGCTAGACATCATGATGAAATGAGGAAAAGTATACAGGATCTGAAAGAGGAAATATACAAGGAAATCAATGTCCTGAAAAAAAATGTAGCAGAACTTGCTGAACTGAAGAAGTTATTCAACGAAATAAAAATCACAACGGAGAGTTTAACCAGCAGGCTTGTCGAAGTTGAAGAGAGAACCTCTGAACTTGAAGATGGGCTGTTTGAAATAACACAAGCAGACAAAAAGAAAGAAAAAAGAATCAAGGACATTGAAGAAAATCTGAGAGAGATATTAGACAACCATAAGCGATCAAATATCCGAGTCATGGGTATTCCAGAAGGGGAGGAAAATGGAGATTCCATTGAAAACATATTCAACAAAATAGTGGCAGAAAACTTCCCAGGCATAGGAAAAATCACAGATCTTCAGATCCAGGAAGCTCAACGATCTCCAAATGTATTCAACCCAAAAAGACCTTCTCCAAGACATGTCATAGTCAAATTGGCAAAACTCAGAGATAAAGAGAGAATCTTAAAAGCTGCAAGAGAGAAGCGTCAAATCACCTATAAGGGAGCCCCAATCAGGTTAACATCAGACTTTTCATCACAAACCCTAAAAGCTAGAAAGGAATGGGATGATATTTTCAAAATACTAAAAGACAAAGATTGCCAGCCAAGAATACTCTACCCTGCAAGGCTATCCTTCTGAAATGAAGGGCAAATAGTATATTTCTCAGACAAAGAAAAACTGCGGGAGTTCACTACCACAAGACCACCCTTACAAGAAATCCTCAAGGGAGTACTGGGTTTGGTTCCTGAAAAATAACTACCACTGCCATAAAAACCCAAGAAAAATCTAAACCCGCTAGTATAATAAAAATGGCATTCATGAAGAGAAAACAAGCTAACAAAAACACTATCTACAACCTAAGGAACCAACTAACACAGAAAACAAACAGTAAATCAGAAAGCAAGGAACAAAAGACACCTAAGACAACCAAACAACCAATAAAATGCTAGGAATAAATCAACACCTTTCAATAACAACTCTTAATGTAAAAGGCTTAAATTCCCCAATTAAAAGACACAGATTGGCTGACTGGATCAAAAAGCAGGACCCAACTATATGCTGCCTACAAGAGACACACCTCACCCATAAAGATTCACACAGACTAAGAGTGAAAGGATGGAAAAAGATTTACCATGCAAACAGAAAAGAAAAACGAGCTGGAGTAGCTATTCTCATATCTGACAAAATAGACTTTAAACTAAAAACCATAAAAAGAGACAATGAAGGACACCACTTAATGATAAAAGGACTGATCCATCAAGAAGACATAACAATCATAAATATGTATGCACCCAATGTTGGAGCAGCCAGATTTATAAAACTAACTCTATTAGACCTAAAGAAGGAAATAGACACTAATACCATAATAGCAGGGGACCTGAACACCCCACTGTCAATATTAGACAGATCATCTAGGCAAAGAATCAGTAGAGAAACACAAGATCTAAACAAGACTCTAGACCAATTGGAATTGGCAGATATCTACAGAACATTCCACCCAACAACCTCAGAATATTCATTCTTCTCAGCAGCACATGGATCATTCTCCAGGATAGATCACATATTAGGTCACAAATCAAGTCTCAATAAAGTCAAAAAAATTGCAATTATCCCATGTATCTTCTCAGACCACAATGGATTAAAACTAGAAATTAATAACAAACGAAACTCTGGAAAATATACAAACACATGGAAATTAAACAGCATTCTACTTAATGACATATGGGTCCAAGAAGAAATCAAGCAGGAAATCAAAAAATTTGTTGAAACTAATGAAAACAATGATACATCATACCAAAACCTGTGGGATACTGCAAAAGCAGTATTGAGGGGAAAATTTATTGCATTAAACGCTCACTTCAGAAGAATAGAAATATGGCAAGTGAACAACCTAACACTTCACCTTAAAAAACTAGAAAAACAAGAACAATCCATACCTAAAGTTAGCAGATGGAAAGAAATCATTAAGATCAGAGCAGAACTGAATGAAATTGAAAACCAAAAAACAATTCAAAAGATCAACGAATCAAAAAGTTGGTTTTTTGAAAAGATAAATAAAATTGACAAACCATTAGCATGGCTAACAAAAAAAAAGAAGAGAGAAGACTCAAATAACCAAAATTAGAAATGAAAAAGGCAATATTACAACTGATTCATCTGAAATACAAGGAATCATTCGAGACTACTTTAAACAGCTATACGCCAACAAATTGAAAATCTGGAGGAAATGGATAAATTTCTGGACACACACAAGCTCCCAAAACTGAACCATGAAGACGTAGAAAATTTGAACAGACCAATAACAATAAAGGAGATTGAAGCTGTTATCAGAAGGCTCCCAACAAAGAAAAGCCCAGGACCAGATGGATTCACAGCAGAATTTTACCAAACATTCAAACAGGAATTGACACCGATTCTTTACAAACTATTCCAAAAGATTGAAACGGATGCAACTCTCTCAAACTCATTCTATGAAGCAAACATCATCCTGATACCAAAACCAGGTAAAGATATAACCAAAAAAGAAAACTACAGGCCAATATCCTTGATGAATATAGATGCAAAAATCCTCACTAAAATACTAGCAAACAGAATACAGCAACACATACGTAAAATTATTCATCACGATCAAGTGGGATTCATCCCAGGGATGCAAGGTTGGTTCAACATACGCAAATCAATAAACGTGATACACCATATTAATAAACTCAAACACAAGGACCATATGATCATCTCTATAGATGCTGAAAAAGCATTTGATAAAGTTCAGCACTCATTCATGACAAAGACCCTCTATAAGTTAGGTATAGAGGGAAAGTATCTCAACATAATTAAAGCCATATATGACAAACCCACTGCCAATATCATCCTGAATGGGGAAAAGCTGAAAGCTTTTTCTTTAAGAACAGGAACCAGACAAGGATGCCCACTCTCACCACTCCTATTCAACATAGTGTTGGAAGTACTAGCCAGAGCAATCAGAGAAGAGAAGGAAATAAAGGGCATTCAGATTGGAAAAGATGAAGTTAAACTGTCCCTGTTTGCAGATGACATGATCCTATATATTGAACAGCCTAAAACCTCTACAAAAAAACTGTTGGAATTGATAAATGATTTCAGCACAGTAGCAGGATACAAAATCAACACACAAAAATCAGTAGCATTTTTTTTCTCCAATAGTGAACATGCAGAACGAGAAATCAAGAATGCCTGCCCATTTACAATAGCCACTAAAAAAATAAAATACTTAGGAATTGAGTTAACCAAGGATGTGAAAAATCTCTATCATGAGAACTACAAACCACTGCTGAGAGAAATTAGAGAGGATACAAGAAGATGGAAAGATATCCCATGCTCTTGGATTGGAAGAATCAACATAGTGAAAATGTCCATACTACCCAAAGTGATATACAAATTCAATGCAATCCCCATCAAAATTCCAAAGACATTTTTCTCAGAAATGGAAAAAACTATCCAGACATTTATATGGAACAATAAAAGACCACGCATAGCCAAAGCAATGCTGAGCAAAAAAAATAAAGCTGGAGGCATAACACTACCTGACTTTAAGCTATACTACAAAGCTATAATAACCAAAACAGTATGGTACTGGCATAAAATCAGACACACTGACCAATGGAATAGAATAGAGAATCCAGAAATCAACCCACACACTTACTGTCAGCTGATCTTTGACAAAGGCACCAAGCCTATTCAGTGGCGAAGGGACTGCCTCTTCAGCAAATGGTGCTGGGATAACTGGATATCCATATGCAGGAGAATGAAACTAGATCCATACCTCTCGCCGTATACTAAAATCAACTCAAAATGGATTAAGGATTTAAATATACACCCTGAAACAATAAAACTTCTTAAAGAAAACATAGGAGAAACACTTCAGGAAATAGGACTGGGCACAGACTTCATGAATACGACCCCAAAAGCACGGGCAACCTAAGGAAAAATAAACAAATGGGATTATATTAAACTAAAAAGCTTCTGCACAGCAAAAGAAACAATTAAAAGAGTTAAAAGACAACCAACAGAGTGGGAGAAAATATTTGCAAAATATATATCTGACAAAGGATTAATATCCAGGATATATAAGGAACTCAAACAACTGTACAAGAAGAAAACAAGCAACCCAATTAAAAAATGGGCAAAAGAGCTAAATAGGCATTTCTCTAAGGAAGATATACAAATGGCCAACAGACATATGAAAAAATGCTCAACATCACTCAGCATCCGGGAAATGCAAATCAAAACCACATTGAGATACCATCTAACCCCACTTAGGATGGCTAAAATCCAAAAGACTATGAACGATAAATGCTGGCGAGGCTGCGGAGAAAAAGGAACTCTCATACTTTGTTGGTGGGACTGCAAAATGGTGCAGCCTGTATCGAAAATGGTATGGAGGTTCCTCAAACCATTGCAGATAGATCTACCGTACGACCCAGCTATCCCACTGTTGGGAATATACCCAGAGGAATGGAAATCATCAAGTCGAAGGTATACCTGTTTCCCAATGTTTATCGCAGCACTCTTTACAATAGCCAAGAGTTGGAACCAGCCCAAATGCCCATCATCAGATGAGTGGATACGGAAAATGTGGTACATCTACACAATGGAATACTACTCAGCTATAAAAACAAATGAAATACTACCATTTGCAACAACATGGATGGACCTTGAGAGAATTATATTAAGTGAAACAAGTCAGGCACAGAAAGAGAAATACCACATGTTCTCACTTATTGGTGGTAGCTAAAAATATATAAATTCACACACACACACACACAAACCGGGGGGGGGGGGGAGAAGATATAACAACCACAATTATTTGAAGTTGATACGACAAGCAAACAGAAAGGACATTGTTGGGGGGGAGGGGGGGAGGGAGAAGGGAGGGAGGTTTTGGTGATTGGGAGCAATAATCAGCCACAATGTATATCGACAAAATAAAATTTAAAAAAAATAATAATAATAATAATAAATTTAAAGAAATGCTTTCATTGCATGCCATTAGATTTGGTGTGTTGTGTTTCTGTTTTTATTTGTTTCTATGTATTTTCTGATTTATCTTGTGTTTTTTTTTTCTTGATTCATTGGTTGTTTAATTTCTACATATTTTCATATTTTCTACTTCTGCTTTTATTATCTGAGTTTATCCTGTTGTAGTCAGAGAAGATCTTTTGTATGATAGTTATCCTTCTTAATCTATTAAAATTTAATTTGGAACACAACTTATGGTCTGCCCTGGAGAATGTCCCATGCACACTTAAGAGGAATGTGTATGATATTTTTGGACAGTGTTCTTTATATGTCTTTTAGATATGGATGATTTATTGTGTTGTTCAAGTCCTCTATTTTTTTACTTATCTTCTGTCTGGCTACTCTATTCATTATTGAGAATGGGGTATTGAAGTATGAAACTCTTATTGTTGACCTATCTTTATTTCCCTTCAATTCTGTTATTTTTTGCTTCATAAATTTTGATGGTATGTTATTTGGTACTTAAATATTTGTTGTCATCATATCTTCTTGCTATATTGAACCTTTTATTATATATAATGTTCTTCTTTGTCTCATATAAACTTTTTTGTCTTAAAGTATTTTTGTCTGTTATTAGTATAGTGACCCTTGATGTGTTTTAGTGTCTATTTGCATAGAATTTTTTTCCCATTTCTTCATGTTCAACTTACTTGTGTCTTTCAATCTAAAGTGAGTATCTTCATTTTTCAAAGGAAGACATACAAATGTCCCACAGGTACATGAAAAAAATGCACAACATCATTAATCATCAGGGAAATGCAAATTAAAACCACATGGAGATATCATCTCACCCCAGTTAGACTGGTTACTATCAAAAAGACAGAAAATAATTGCTGGTGAGGTTGTGGGGAAAATGGAACTCTTCTACACTCTTGGTGGGACTGGAAATTAGTACAATTAGAACAGACTTTATGGAAAACAATATAGAGGTTTCTCAAACAACTAAAAATAGAACTATCATATGATCCAGCAATCCCAATTCTAGGAATATACCCAAAGGAAAGGAAATCATCATGTTGAAGGGATGCCTGCGCTCCCATAGTCATCACAGCTCTATTCATAATAGCCAAGCTACGGAACCTACCTAAATATTCACCAACAGATGACTGGATAAGGAAAGTGTGGTATGTATACACAATGGAATACTACTATTTTCTTCATAGTTACCATGGTGATTATATTTACCAAACTGAAGTTATCTTCCACTCTAATTTGGATTTATAGAAACATAATTTAAATAATACAAAAACTCTGCTTCTGTACAACTCCTCTGTCACCACTTTTAGTTATTTATATCAAAAAATAATATCTTTACATGTTGTTTCCAAAAACATAAACTAATAATTGTTTTTAATGCATTAATATCTTAAGTTATGTAGAAAACAATATTGAGAGTATAAACCATAATTAAAATAATACCAGTTATACAATAATATTTTTAATGCATTAATCTCTTAAATCATGGAGAAAACAAAAAGTGGAGATATAAACTATTTTTAAAATAATACCAGCTTTTATAATTGTTAATTTATTTACCTTTACTCCTATCATTATTTCTTCATAGAGCTTCAAGTTACTGTCTAGTGTCTTTCATCTCAACCTGCAGGACTGACTCCCTTTAGCATATGTTCTAAGACAGTTTTAGAGGTAGTTAATTTCTTCAGCTTTTCTTTATCTGAGTACATCTTAATTACTCTCTCATTTCTGAATGACAGTTTTGCTAAATATAGGATTTGGGGCTGACATTTTTGTTTGTTTGTTTTCTTTTAGCACTTTCAGTATATCAGCCCACTGTTTTCTGCCAACTGAAATTTCTGAAGAGAACTTTGCTAGTAACCTTATTGAGAATCTCTTTAATTTCATGAGTTACTTCTTTCTTGTTACTTTCAAGTTTATATCTTTCTCTATGACTTTCAACCGTTAGACTATAATGTGTCTCAGTGTTGGTCTCTTTGAGTCTCTTAACTTGGAGTTAGTTGAGCTTCTTGAATGTATATATCCATCTCTCTCATCAAATTAGGAAGTTTTCAGCCATAATTTCTTCAAATAATCTCTCTGCTACATTATCTCTCTTTTATCCTATGGGATTCTCATAATGTACATGGTGGTTCACTTGATATTGTTCCACAGGGCCCTTAGGCTTTTTTCATTCTCTTTACTCTTTTTCTTTCTGTTCCTCAGATTTTATAATTTCAACTGTCCTGTCTACAAGTTCTCTAATTCTTCTGACAATTCAGGACTGATTATGAATCCCTCCAGTAAATTTTCTATTTCAATTATTACACTTTAGAGTTCTCAAATTTCTTTTTGGTGTCTTCTTAATTTTCTTTGTCTTTACAGATATTTTTATTTTATTCATACATTATTTTCTTGATATCTTTAAGACAGTTGTATCAAACTCTCTATATAGTAGGTCTACCATCAGTTATTTTTAAAATAACACTCCCTGTTTTTGTTTCTTTTCTTTTGTTTTTATTTGAATGCACTGTACTACTCCTGTTTATTTATATGTCTTGATTTTATTTTTAATTGCTGTAGGCTTTGTCTATGCTGATAATTAGCCTGAAGCTAATTATCTTAAATCTTCTTAAAGTCTTCTCAGATCTTTTTTTTTTGAGCCTGCCCCTTTCCCTAGGCATGTGCAATCACTTTTTAATTTTTCCCATAGATGCAGTTGTTTGTCTTTACTGTCTGACTCCCCTAAAAGGAACTACAGATAAATGAAGGGGGTGGGGGAGGCACCGGTCACATAAATTCTATGGAAATCATGTCAGCTAGAGGGGTAGGAGCTTGCAATAATTAGAGGTGGGTACAATAACAAAGGCTCCAGCCTCTTTGTCTGCATCTCCATGATCAGAAGCTGCGCTCAGGGATCAGGACAAATATCCCTGATATTTGGAGCGTTGAGTCCTTTTGCCCATCCTGGCTCCCCCAGTATGTGTTCAGTCTTCTACAGGAACACATGCACAGCTCTCTTCCATGGAGATAGGGCTGGGGAATTGGTAGCTTATAATCTGCTTTAGGTGAAATGGACCAAAATTAACTGAAATTTACAGTCCAAGTTTTCCACTGGAAGCTGTAAGCCTTCAATAGACTCCAAATAGTTACACAAGAAAGGTTCTGTCAGTGCGATTGTCTAGATCGGTGGAAAGATGTCTGATGCTTCTCGCTCTACTGTCTTCCCAGAATCCTCTTTTGAAATGTTTATGTATTTTTAGAGTCCTTGGAAATTCTGTGGCTGTGTAGAATTATCTACTTGCTCAGATATTTTCTCTAATTTTAGATCCTCTTACTTACCTCGGTTTTCAATAGGAAATTATAAAATAAAATTCTTTATACTGTCTTTTACCTGCAAAAGCTCTTTAGAGTTTTCTTGGACTTTTATTAAGTCTACTTTTATGGAAATACTTTCGATCAAGGATTCTGTAGATAAAGGAAAAGTGCCTGTGAATCTGCACTACCTAGCAAGCCTTGAAATGGAGAACAGAAACGTGTCTGTCCATTGCTCCACTCAATCAAAATCATTATCTCTCTCCAAATGGCCACCGTATTACTGGAGTTAGCTCTCCAAATACGTGTTTTGACACGTAGACATTTATTTAGCAAAAAGAATTTAAAGTTCATGGTGTTCAATATTTTTTGCTGAATACTCCATGGACTTGATTACTGCAAATTAAAAGATTTTATTAGAGGAACCAATTGTACCATAATGTTTCTGTTGTTTCAAGCAAGAAAAAGTTGCTAATTACGGACTATCTCCAGCCTTTTTTACTTGCCTATCTCACCATCGTTATTTCCATTACTATCATTGAGGAATCACTCACTGGTCTCTGAGAGGAATTCGATTCAAGAGCAAGAGGATCAAAGACAGAAATCTAGTGCCTGAGCTAAGGTAGATTAAATCCTGAGCTTTGTTTATAAAATTCCTTTTAATCATTTTCCTTTCACATTACACTCTGATTCTTATCTCTCCCACTAGGCATGTCTCTCACCTAGCTACACGTGCACATTTTCCCCAACTCTTCATCTTTCTTAAGAATATCGATACATTTAGTAGCTATATTTATAAGACCACATTTTTATTTTTATTTTGGCATATTTTTATTAATTTATTATATGATTTCTTACTAACATTTCCTGAAATATTTTAAAACAGATATATTTAATTACTTTGCTAAGAACTTTTGAGTATTAACTGTGTGTCACCAACTACATAATGATGCTAGGATTTTAAAGAAATAACAGAGACATTGACCTCTAAGATCTTACCTTCAGGATCTAAAATTAATAATTTGTACTTATATAAAATTAGAGATGTTTTATAACATAAAATAAAATATAAGTATATATTTTTGAGATCAGAAGACAGAATGACTCATTTTGGTCCATGTGTCAGGGAATACTGACAGAAAACAATGAAAATGATGATTATGATAATGCTACTACTACTAATAGCTAATCGTCGTGTAATGCTTATAGTATGTCCATCTTTCTACTTTCCTTATGCATATACAGTAAAATACCACTATGAATTGAATGTAGATATAATATCATGTGTGTTTGTTCTTTTTCTTTATCTGTGAATTTGTCCCCATAGCAAACCTCAAGCCACTCTTTTCTCCCTCCTGCTGTATCAAAAGTGACACACTAAAGTTTTTATCCTCTAAGAGGAATGTGTAGGTAAAACGTGGCGATGAGAGACTGTCTTGGGTAGGAGCTAGAGTGTCTAGAAGTCCCAAGAAGCCACTGTACCCAGAGTCTTCCCCCAGTTTATTTAAGCCACAGCTAAACACAGTCTCCAGAAAGCAGCAAGTTTTTCTGGAAAAGTAACAAATTTGGAAGAGCTCAACTGAACCCCTGGGTCTTATGGGAAGATGGCTGCACAGATATCTCTAGTCATTAATAAACCTCATCATAATGTCATCTCACATATTGCATTATACTGGGGCTATATTGTATTATCTCACTTAATTCTCATAGTATCCCTATAAGGTAGTTACCTATATTATCTCATGTTTTTACCTAGGAGGAAACTGAGGCACAGAAATTTGAATTAGTTGCTTAAGTTAAAACAGTGATCCTATGGCAGAGCAAGGTTCAGAATCCACCCCTTTAAGTTTTGTGCTCTAGTGACTATTGATGAAGTTGATCGTGTAAATTAAAATATACAGGAAAAAGTAGAGGAAATTTATATGTGACATAAATTATGGATCATGAGGAAAAAAAGTTATTTAATCCTGTTTTTAATACAAATTCAGACTGATAATTAATATAAATCCTGACTCACAATTCATCTGATAATTTGGTTATTAAAGCAGAGGTGTCAGGAAGTTTAATACTAAACTGTAAAAATAGGTCATGACTTTATTATGCCTTAAGGTCTACAGACATCAGATGCCTCATGATTTCAAGAAGTACAACAATTATTTAAAATCAAATTCAGAAATAAGAATGTCAGATATGAGGGTACTTCCAAAAGTTCTTGGAAAAAATAGAATTAAAAGATTATAAGAACTCTTCTATGAACTTTTTGAAGTACTCTTATTAGATGTAAGGTTCATGGGTATCAAAAAAGGCTGAGCTTTTCCTCTGATGTTGCAATTGGCAAATTTGGACCCTCATGAACATTTAGCTCCTCTACTTAATAGATGCTATGTTGGGGAAGACTGAACACTGTCCTGAAGAGCCATATAAGAAATGGGTCATTCAAAGGGGGATTGATTAATAATTGACTTACCTGAAAAATATCCTAGAGCCCACACCTGGCTGAATTTCATTTTGGTATGTCCTCCTTGACCACTCTCCTGAATCAGCACTCCAAAGAGGACCATAAAATGTGGAACAAAGAAAATGCGTAAAATCAAGACAAAAGGGAAGCACAAATCTAGGTCTCTTTGCTCAGCGTTTCCTTTGACATCAGGAACTGGAGCAGCAGCCTGCTGATTCTCTACTGAAATAATTATGAGGACTCTTTCATTTTGACTTTTAGGGGTATAAGGAAATTTTCCTTTTTTTGTTTTTCTTTGTTTTCTCCCCAGCCAGAGAGAAAAAAAAAATGTTATTTTATACTAATTGCTTTGAGAAGCATGCTCTTTCTAATAAAATAATGTATATTTTTATTATATATGTAAATATATATATTATATATAATAATATATATTATTTAAAAATATATTATTTGAAAGATAATATATATAATTATATATATTATAATTGATATAATTTTCCAGGCTCCAAGATTTTTCAGATTAATTTTGACAACACGATAGTCCTAACTTACCTCAGTGAAAGAAATTAAATTTAAAGTGTTTTTTAAAAAGCACATTTACACCGTATGATGATCTTTGGCTTAATGTTAGACCTGTGAAGAATACTTTGGATGGCTTGAAAAATTTGGTAACTTCATTTTAAATGAAACCTTTTTACTGCCACTTGCTATTACTGCTTTAGAAAACTGATAGAAGATCATAGTGAGATGACATGATCAACCTGTTGTGTTTGCCAGCTTCTTGCAGGTCACTATATCCAAGGTCGATACTTCGTCCTGAAGAAATGGAGCTGAAGGGCTTTACCTGACAGAATGTAGTTGATGGTTTCAGAACTATTAATTCTGCCCTTCTGACTTCAAGCACCAAGTAGCATTTCCAAACTGCCTCTTTGTTAGAATGAGGAAGCTCATAGGCTATTGCGTGGAGCCAAAGATTTGTACAATCTTTTTTAAAATTTTCATTTGTAAAATATAAGGGTACTTCAAAAGTTCATGGAAATATTTGTATTATCTTTTAATTCTGTTTTTTCACAAACTTTTTGAAGTACCCTCATAAGTCATTTATAATTTTCAAATAATGTCAACAGGTGGATAAGATAGTTGTATAAAGTGAAGAGTCAAATACATTGAACTAGTTGATTAGAATAGATAAACTAAATTATAAGTGATATTTAATTGAAATAATACTTTATAGAAAAGAAAACAAAATTAAATATACAATCTCATTGAATTCCCTCAACAACTCCCTAACAAAATGCCATAAATCTACATTTCTTGTAAAAAATCAAAGAGTCAAGTTATTTAAATAACATGCCCCCAAGTCACAAGATACTTTAGGGAAAAGTCAATGTTTTAAATCTAGTCTGATTCAAAATCTTCCATAACTTCAGCCACTACATTTATTTCTATTATGCTAATTTTAAGGCAGAAGTGCTCATGTAAAACCCTTTGATGAAGAAATTAAAAATCACATTTTAAAATATTTAAAAATACATTTAAAAATATATTTATTAAAAGCAATGACAAAATAGGTTTCTACCAAATTGAAAAAACTATTCTACCAGATAACATACCTTATCACTTGACCATTCCTAGCAACTTAATATTTGATTTTGCTTATATCTAGGAATTTTTCTTACACTCATTTTCATAATAAGTTTATCAAATAGCTTTTTAAAGGAACTCCTCCAAGAAGTGTACGTAGAATTTTGATTTGTTTTTACCTGTTAGTGGTTTTACTTGATATTCTAAGACAATGTTTTCTAGTTGAAAATTCATATACTTCAAACAATTTTTTATTTGAAAAATTGTATAATATGGAGAATTATGTTTTAAATGGAAAACCTTTTCTACAATACAATGACAATTCAAAAACCAAAATTTTCTTAATAGTTTTATTAATTCTAAATGCCATAAGATAGTGTCACACGATTCTAGTGTGCTATTTATCAACATAATTTTCTGTAGGTTCAGACAAATACATTTCTCTTACCAGCCATAATGTAATCTAAAATTAATATAAAGGATAAATTAACTAATTTTCTTAATAAATACACCAGGATATTAAAATTGAAATAAATAAAAGATGTTCCCAATGATTTCACATTTGACAACACTGCCCAAAATAGCATATGATATCTCCAGAAAAATATAATCATAAATTGATGACATATCAAGTTATCAGCCAAATTAAAACACATGAATTTCTGAAGAATTTTTTATCTGAAAAGAAAAGGTATGAATGCGATGACACAGGAATTCCAGCTCTAAAACCCTTTGAGCCTGCAATAATTTTCCTTTCCAATGAAAATCTCACGGTATCACAAAGAATGTAAGATGTATGATTAAATAAAATGACTGGATTTAAACCAAAGATTTACATGTCTAGAATTGAAAATGTTTTCTACTTGAAAAGTATAATTATTGAATTTACCAATAAATGAAAGATATTTATTCATTCCAAATAAGTAAAATGGCATTTTAGTGTTCAATCTTATGCTTTTATTTTTTTAAATGGTATACTTATTTTTAAAAAAAATTTTAAATTTATTATTAGTGTATTCATTCTTACAAATCATGATATTTCTTTATCCGACTTATCACTTCCCAAACCCCCTTTCCCCCCTCCCCTCATCTCTAGTATCCCTAGGTTTGTTCTCTCCTGAAAGTTCAACATATTGTTGTGGTCTTTTCTTTTTTTCTTTCCTTCATTATTTCCTCCCTCCTTCCCTCCCTCCCCTCTTTCTTCCCTAGCAGCCATTTATGAGTGAGAACATGTGGTATTTCTGTTTCTTTGTCTGGCTTATTTCACTTAACATAATTTTCTCCAGACTCATCTGTGTTGCTGCAAGTGGCAGTGTTTCATTCTTTTTTTATGGTTGAGTAGTAATCCATTGTGTATATATACCACATTATTCTCATCCAGTCATCTATTGATGGACACTTAGGTTGCTTCCATATCTTGGCTATTGTAAACAGAGCTGCAATGAACATGGGAGTGCAGGTATCCCTTTGACATGATGATTTACATTCCTTTGGATATATACCCAGTAGTGGGATTTCAGAAACATACGGTAGTTCTATCTGTAGTAGTTTGAGACACCTCCCTACTGTTTTCCATAATGGCTGTGCTAATTTATAGTCCCACCAACAGTGTAGAAGAGTTCCCCTTTCCCCACATCCTCACCAGCATTTGTTATTCTCATTCTTATTAATAATGGCCAGCCTAACTGGGGTGAGATGATACCTCAGTATGGTTTTGATTTGCATTTCTCTAATAACTAGGGTTGCTGAGCATTTTTTCATAAACCTGTTGGCCATTTGTATGTCTTCCTTTGAAAATGCCTATTCATCTCCTTTTCGACAAAAGAAAAATAAATGGAATTCTATCAAACTGAAAATCTTCTGCACAGCAAAGGAAACAATCGACAGAGCAGAGAGACAACCTATGGAATGGGAGAAAATATTTGCAAACTATGCATCTGACAAGGGATTAATATCCAGAACATACAAAGAACTCAAACAACTTTATGTTTAAGACAGTATTCTTTCTTAGTAATGGATAAGGAGAGATGGGCCTTGGAGAAAATAAAGGAGCTGGGATGGTTTTATTGCTTTTTAAAAGTAGCTTTGTTGAGTGATCTTTTACATGCAAAATCATTCACGTATGATAAATGTAAAATTCTCTGATTTTTAGTAAATTTGTAGAGTTGTGCGACCATCACAATTTCATTTTAAAACATTTGCATCATTCCCATAAGTTCTTTCATTTCAAGTTGTAGGTAACCTCTGTTTCCAGCTCCACCATTAGGCAGTAACTGACTGGGTTTCTATATCTATAAATTTGTGTTTTCTGAAGATTTTATTTAAATGGGATCATATAGCATGTAGTCTCTTGTGTTGGTCTTCTGTTACTTAGTGTAATAATTGTGGGGTTTATCCATATGGTGTATCAGTGGTTTGTTCCTATTTATAACTAAATAGAATTCTATTACATTACTAAGCCATATTTTGTTTACACATTCACCTGTAGATGGAATTTGGGTTTATTCTAGTTTTGGAGTATTACAAATAAAGCTACTATGAAGCTTTGCATATAATTATTTCTGTGGGAAAATGTTATAACAACCTTAGGGAAAATCTTTAGGAGTGAATAGTGTGATTATAACGAAGCCCAATTTAATACTTTTTTCTTTTATTCAACTTTTTACTCACTATGTATTTTTTCACATTTTCTATTTCTTGTTGAGTCAGTTTTGGCAATTTGCATCACCTAGGTTTTATCACTTGTTGCCATAAATTTGTGTATAATTTCTCTCATAATCATTTTAATTTCTACAAGGTCAGTAGTGATGATCTCTCTTTCAATTTTTTACTTTGATAATTTGTCTCTTCTCTCTTTCTTTCTTTTTTTTTTTATGGAAAGTTTGCAATTTTTATGGCTCTTTTCCCTTAACTCATTTTTGGTGTCATTGATTTTTTGTTTGTGTGTTTGCCTGTTTTCTGCAGAAATATTTACTATTTTACTTATTCTTCTTTATTGGTTTTCCCCTTAGTTTTCTCCTGTCAACAAACTGAACACTGTTAACAGGTTCAGGAAGTTCCTGTATAAAATATACATATACACGGAAGACAATCTTTAAAATCAAAACAAATTTTAATATAGTAAAAATCTATAAAAATTAATAAAATATGTATAAAATGTATAAAAAGTAAAAATAAGATTTATGAAGGTTTATAAAAAGGTCAAATTAATACAATGTTTATAGATAAAAAGACTCTAACTACGTAGAGGCAGGCATTGTCTTCAAATTAATGTGTAAACTATGTCAATTCAGCCACAACCCCATAAGAATTTTTATAGCTCTTAAAAAGTTGATTTAGAATTTCTCTATGGCCAGAAAATGGATGAAGATTGGCTTAACCAAACTAAGAATCAAAGTTTATAAAGCTATACTCAAAAAACAGTGCAGGATTGTTCCAACTGTAAACAAGTAATAAAGTGAATATAGATGTGTAAAAGATCCGCATCTTAATGGAAGAGATAGTGATACAAAAATGTATCAGTGAAAAAAGATTTAACCAGTTTACAACTAATGCTGCTACAACTGGCAATTTATTTTCTTAAAAACATGAAGTTGTCCGCATCCCTCACTCTTCTTTGTCATAAATTTTAAGTGGTTTCAAGTCCTTAATATAAAAAACAAAACTTAAATATAATAAAATAAAATGTTAGTAAACATAGTTAAGACTACGAACCAGGAAAGACTTTTATACGCAGGGCACAAAAATAAGCACAAAAATAAACAGTTGATACATTGCTGGATTTCAGAACTTTTAATTTTCCTATTTGTAAACATGATTACTTATAATACCTGATTCAAATGGAGACTGAGAGAATATCGTGATACAAAGTAAAATGTCTGAGTACTCAAAAATATATCTCCCCTGCTTTCTTTCTTAACTGCTAAAATGTTCAATTTTTACAGGTAAGGAATTTTTTTAAAAAGCATATTGTCCTTCTCAGTATATCAAAATGAGTCAAGATACTGAAAAATAATGAAATGGTTTCTTGTCTTTGGACCTATGCTATGTACCCAGCATTTTCTTGAGTGTTTCATTAGCTCCTGTAACTTTTAATGTGTGTGCTGAGAATGACAATAACTGTATATCTATTTCTATCTATCTGTCTATCATCTGTCTGTTTATTCTGAGAATAACTACATGTAAAATCATGGCTATAGGGACCCAAATGCCCCAAGGGATCACACCCCGATCACATAAGCCCTTCTCGGCCACACCCCATCATGGCGCTGGTTGCCCTTCTCTTCCGTATTCTCCTTCCCGCTGGCGCGAATTACACACCAATCAGCTCCCCCCAAACCCCATGCAGTATGCTAAGTAGGGATTGTATTTTAAGCCAATCAGCTTTCCCCTTAAAGCCCTATATATGTGTGTGTGTGCTGCCTAATAAACGGGCTCTCTCTGGTGGATCGTCAACTGGTGTCGAATCTTCCTTTCGATGGCAAACACAGCAGTTTCTTGAGTAATGTTTGAAGAATTGATATCCAATCTAAAGTATGATTAAGTGAAAAATATTCAGATAAATGTTTCATAAGAGATACTCAGATAAAAAGTAATATTTTAGGCATAGTATATGTAATATAGAAAATGCATTAAAAAATCTCTTCAATCATGTAGATATTTAAATGTACATAAATGATACTAGAAAAGTGTCTAGCAGTTATAAAATGATCCAAACCCTTACACTGTGTTTGCAAGATTACATGGGGACACATGTTGTCTTTTTGAATATTCAGTTTCTACTCCTTCTCAAACTTTGCATTATTGTAACTACTACCCCTTAGGTAACCACTGTATTGACTAATCTATAATAACTAGAAATAGTGCAGAGGACTCTCTGGGAAGGTTTCTAATTGTGGAAAACAAATATACCTACAATTATCGCCTTCTACTATACACCCTGACAATGGCATCCTGTTTAAATCTAAGCTGAAAAATGTGTGTATTGATTCTGTTTATAAATACAACTATATCCTATGGGTATTTGCTTATGGAAAATTATTAAAGCAATTCAAAAATATCTGGTAAGCGTTAAATTCTGTAGATAATTGTAAGAATGGGAAAGTCTGTTTCTATAGACGACATATTAAAATATGTGCTTTTTGGAAGACTAATATTCAAATTCCAGAGTTGATCACATACTGCATCGAGCTACAGACACATTAACTGTGCCCTAGTAGACTACTGGGGGCAGGGTTGAGAATATATTAATGCTACCATGGTAATACTACTAAACTTGATGACTTTTCTTTTATGATGTATTTCTGAATAAAGGAAAAATATTCAACCGAAGAATCTATACCTGACAGCTAGAATGGGGGGGGGAAACAAACAAAAAATATTACTTGCATCTTTTCATTTTAAATTAATAAACATATTAATCCATATTAATAATCAATATTGATTAATTAATCAATATATTTCAGTTAATATAACTGAAACTCCACTGCTGCAAAGAGAAGGAAAAAAGAGCCACACATTTTTAATTTTATAAGATTTTTGAGAATGTAATTCCAGTTCAGTAAAGCCTTATGGAAATTTTTGTTTTACTTGTTTGTTTCTTTTCAATTAGTTATGAACTTTCCTTAAAGATACTTTATTAGAAATGAGAACATTTTTACAAACATTGATTGTATCATTACATTTCCATATGCTATGTTGTATTTGTTGAATAAGTACTAACAATTATGAATGGTGGCCCCCCAAATTACATGTTCACATCCTACTCCCCAGAAACTATGAATATTACCTTACGTGGCAAAGAGTGAATAAATCAGAAATTTTGAGAGAAGGAGCTTGTCCTGGATTATCGAGGTGGCCCCTAAATCCAATGACAAGTTTTCTTATAAGAGTGAAACAGTAGGAGATTTGAACCATAGAGGAGAAGCCAAAGTAAAGATGGAGCCAGAGACTGGAGTGATGTGGCCACAAGCCAAGAAAACCGGCAGCTACCAGAAGCTATATGAGTCAAAAAATAGTTTCTCCCTTAGAATTCCTGTAGGGAATATGGCCCAACTGACACCTACAAAGCAGACTTCCAGCCTCCATAATTATGAGAGAATAAATTTCCATTGTTTTAAGCCACCAAGTGTGTGGTAACTTCCTACGGCAGACTGGAAAACAAATTCAGTAACTCCAGGAAAATAATACATTTTCTATTACCAAAAAATATTTAAAATGCTCTGGGAGATTAAATGGCTAGCAAACAGATATTCAGCAATTTGGTTTCTAAAATCAGCACAAACATTAGAATTCTTGAAGACACAATTAAGTTCTCTCTCCACACTGTAGAGGACAAATACATTAATCATTTTTATACTTGAGCCAATAATCCTATATCTATTTTCAGAAGTGGAATTTGAGATATGTAATAATTTACACTCATTCCCATAGAACAAAAGACATCTTGCAGACCTGTACAGCATGCTTTGTAAAGTTAGTTGTCAATGTTTTCTCATATTGTAAAATAATTAATGTACTGGAAGAGAAGCATCCTGTAACAAAACATGTGGGAATACCTTTTCTGGCTGACTTCTGTTCTTACAGTGGGAGTGAAAATCTTATGTTCAGATTAATTTATTATATTGTGGAGATTCCATTGAGCTAAGTCATACTAATTTGTTATTCTGTGTAAGGATACGAAGATCATATTTTTTTCTCCTGAGAAAAAGTAATAGAAAATGTTAGGCAAAACTTGTAGATAGTATTATAAGGAAAAGAATGCATTTCTCAGAGAATACTAAACACACACACATATAGTTTGTAATACCCTAAAATTAAAATAGTTTGGTATACATTTGGCCTGTAGCTTCTTGTCATTTTTACCATTTATTTTTTCCTCTAATATCTACTTTTCATATACCACTTTCAATGCTAAAGAGAAGATAATATTCATCTAAAATTATTTCAATCATAATATAGAATTTACTTTCAAATTTGTTAGTTGTATTTCAACATTAAGTACAAAATTAAGACATAGAAGTGTGAAGATACATACATACATACATATAGCTAAATAGTGTATTTCAATCACCTTAGGACAATGCCTGGCTTAATAATAAGCATCATAACAAATATTTGCAAAATTTTTGAAAGAATGATCAACTTGATATGAGATTGTCTAACTGATATTACTACCATTATTACATTTGTATTTTATATAAATCACAGTAGGTAACTGTCTTATTGAATACAATTGTACATTATGCACTAAGCACATGGATTTTGAAAAGGACAACAATTAGTAAGACATAGGCCCTGTGCTAACAATGTATAATAGTCAAAATACATTTTTCCCTAATATTTAGCAGAGTAAAATCTCTGCACTGTAATGAAGTACAAAGTGTAATACCAATTACTAGGAAGACAGCATTATATACTTTCAGTATAACCAAAAATCTACATTCTTTATTTGTACTTAGGAAGATTACAAGAGTTTTTTGTTTGTTTATGTTTAACAAAAAAACAATGACAATATAATATACAATAAATATGCCAAGATAAGTAAACTACTTAAACTCTTCACAAAATATATTCTGATTTGTGTTTGTATTTAAGTATCTTTTATTATATACAGTAATAAAAAGACAGGAGTGTGCATTATTAACCTATTGGAAAATATACACTGCCCAATTTGTTAGCATGTATAGGTTGAGTTCATTTTATTTTATTTTTTATTTATTTATTTTTATTGAAGCATGATTGATTATACATACTTGTGGGGTACAGAGATGAATACCTGTGTACAATATGTGTATAACTGGTATATTCATCATTGCAAATTGTAATTATCCTATATGACCCCTAACCAATTTCTTGCTAACTCCTATCCATCTTTACCACCTCTAGTAATCACAGTTCTGTTCTCTCATTTTGAAAGTTCAGCATATTATTGTGATCTATCACATTATTGTGATCTGTCTATTATTTTTTAGCTCCTACTTATGAGTGAGGACATGTGGTATTTCTCTTTTTGTGTCTGGCTTATTTCACATAACATAATTTTCTCCAAGCTCATCCATGCTGCTGTGAATGGAAGAATTCCATTCTTTTTTTTTTATATCAGAGTAGTATTCCACTGTGTGTGTGTGTGTGTGTGTGTGTGTGTGTGTGTATCACATTTTCCTTATCCAGTCATCCACTGATGGACATTTAGGTTGGTTTCAACACTTGGCTATTGGAAATGGAGCTGTGATAGACATGGTAGAGCAAGTGTCTCTTCATAATGATGATTTATATCACTTTGGGTATATATCCAATTGTGAGATTGTTGTACCATATGGTGGTTTTATCTGTAGTTGATTGAGAAATTTCAAAACTGTTTTCCTTAACAGCTGCACTAATTTACAGTTCCACCAAGAGTTTAAAAGGTATTCCCTTTCTCTGCATCCTCACCAGCATTTCCTGTTCTGTCTTTTTCATAATAGCCATCTAACTGGGGTGAGTTGATATCTCAGTGTGGTTTTGATTTGCATTTCCCTGGTGCTGAGTGATGTTGAACATTTTTCATGTATGTGTTAGCCATTTGTATATTCAGCTCTTTTGTCCAGTTTTAAAAATATGGTTACTTTTTTAATGTTAAGTTGTTTGAGTTACTTGTATATTCTGGATACTAATCCCTTGTCAGATGTATAGTTTGAAAATATTGTAACACATTCTGTAGGTTGTCTTTTCACTCTGTTGACTGTTTGCTTTGCTGTGCAGAAGCTTTTTAGTTTGATATAATCTCATTTGTTTATTTTTTATTTTGTTGCCTGTGCTTTTGGGATCTTATTCATAAAGTTTTTGCCCAGTCCTACATCATGAAGTATTTCTCCTATGTTTCCTTCTAGGAGATTTATGGTTTCAGATCTTATATTTAAGTCTTTAATCGATTTTGCATTGATTTTGGCATATGATGAGAGATACAGGTCTAATTTCATTTTTCTACAAATGGATATCCCATTTTTCCAAGAACCATTTATTGAACAGTCAGTCTTTTCCTTAATATATGTTCTTGGTGCCTTTGTCGAAGAATAGTTGGCTGTATGTATGTGGATTGATTTCTGGGTTCTCTATTCTCTTCCATTGGTCAGTGTGTCTGTTTGTATGCCAATACCACGATGTTTTGGTTACTGTACCTTTGTGATATAATTTGAAGTGAGTTAGTGTAGAGGCTCAAGTTTTATTTTGTTTTGCTCAGGATTGCTTTGACTATTTGAGGTCTGTTTTTGCTCCATATGAATATTAAGATTGTTTATTCTATTTCTTTGAGGAATGTCATTATTATTTTGATGGGGGTTGCACTGCATCTGTACATCTCAACATTTCCCAATTGTATGAGAAGCATGGGGCTTTATATTGCCTCATGTATTGGCTGATCCTCAAAAAACATTAATGCCAAGTGTAACCATAAAGAGAATCCCAAATTATGGAATTGTCTTCAGTTTTCATTGTTGTTGTTGTTGTTGTTACTAAATTTTTTTGGAAAGCAACATACTTTTAAATCATTTACCCAAACCTAAGTTGTTTTCCTAAAAAAATGATTTAGGGGAAAATTGTATAAGAAAGGTAAGTTGAAAGAATTGTCTCTGTTGTTTGTATTTGTGTTAAGCGATTAGAAAGCATCACTTTGCTTCTTATACGCTTTCTTTAAAACTCTCCAGAAATAGCAATAATACAGAATTTGAAATGTGCTGATATAGTAGTACTTCACTGGTGTCAGGGTCTGTAATGGATACTCAAGGAACAGAAAGATAAACAGAATGCCACCTCAGCCTTCAAGGTGTTTTCAGGCTAATAAAAAAATAAAAGAAATCCAAATAAGTGCAACAAAATGAAGAAGATCTGTACTGTAATAGAAGTAGTAGTAATGTAAGGGGGCTCAAAGAATGAAATTATTTTCTTTCCACGAATTGGATGAAGAAAGACTTGTGAAAATTTTTGCATGAAATTGGCCTTAAAGAGAATGCTTAGGATTTAGTCAGTAACACTTGCAAAGTCTGAAGGGATACTTCAGGCATATGGAATAGCATGTAACAAGGTTCAGGCAAGAGGAGCTCACAGTTTTTAAGGGAAGAGTAACAAGTCCTGTTCACTTTTAATATGCATGAACAACATTGGAACTCTTAAAACCCCATTGTGAGCAATCATAACACAATTTTCACATTTATTCTTCACAGCCTTCCTATGAAGCAGGTGGTGTTATTTTTTACCACAATGCAGGTGGCAAAATTAGGGCCAGAGTGAATTTCGGCAATTTCCCAGTCTTGTAAATAAGAGAACTGGGATTCTGGCTTAAGGGGTTTCTCTCCTGAGCCTGGGCTGCTCACTGGATGCTTTTGGAACCTACTATAAGGGGTCTTAGATACACTTGTACTCAAATCACTAGATGATTAAGTTCTCTTTAAGGGTTTGAAGAGGAAAATGACAAGTTGTGGTTATAACTTAAAGTGATAATTCTATCAGTCACACGTAAGCTATATTTAACTGGAGGAAACTTGGGGTCAACATCCCAGAAAAACACCAAGGTAATCTTCTTAAATGACAGACAGCTGGTTAATACTAGTGTGGGAAAGTGGTGAATAGAATGGCAGAGAATTCTGAGCATATTTGGAAAATATCTTTCATTTGGATAAATTTTGGGCACATGGGTTTAAACATTTCATAAAATTTAAACTATATAGATACTTGGTATTTGTAAAAGTTCTTGTTCATATTATATAGTTTCCACCAGTTCAACACTTTCCACTGAATGAAAAGAAAAAAAATATTAACATGCATTTTTATACTTGTGTAATTTTTTCAGACGTGTTTTTCTTTAAGGTGCAAATAAATAAATAAATTTATTCACTAATAATGTGAAATAGTATGTCTTCCTAAAGCTAGACACTGCTCAATTTTTAAGACCATCCCACAATTCTGATATGGTAAGAATATAAAAGACAATAAGCACTATAATTGTAAGTCAAAAAGGAGAATGGCTAAAAATAGCATCCCAGAGAAATACAACATTAAGTTTACTGATTTTGCTTCATATCGATTTCTTCCTGTCACCTCACAGTAGACTTACTTCATTGGAAGAAGAATTTTTCTGGAGGTAAACACTCACTAGGAAACTGCCATTGGAAATGACTTAGGCCATTAACAAAACATCACATGAGGACTAAACTACGCAAATGTAATTCTCTGCTAGTCCCATAAAAGACATACATCACGGCAAAATCAGGAGAGGTGAGAATATGTTATTCCATGTTTCCATGTTCTGCCATTAGCATTTTATTTTCTTACCTTTAGGAACAAAATAAAATATTTCAATGGCATAGACATAAAAAACTTAAAAAACGAGGGAAATCTAGAATTATTTCAGTATTAGGAATAGCACAATGACATAAATGTAAAGGTAGAGGACATAGTATTCTCACATCAACAGACTGGAATAAAATACTCATTAGAGCAAGACTGAATTAGGGATAATTTTATCAATACTTATGTTGTATTTTAGCTGTGATTATTCTATTAATTGGTCAGAAAAGTGCTGCATTTATCCAAAAATCCATGAATTGAAACTGGCAACCATCTGCAGAGCAGAGGGTTAAAGCCACATTTACTTTAATTGTAAATTTCGTAGGCTTTGTGCTAGAAGGATTAGTTGTTGTATAGCAGATACTGAGCATTTACTATAAATGAGACATTTTATAACTACTGGGACACTTTAAAGAATGAATAATACAAACAATATTCTATTAGATATAGAGGGATATTTTAAGTGGGAGGCATGGTATATGCAAAGACATGTAATAACATAGCATTTCAGTTAATGGTGAGGATTTAGAGTATTTACAGAGAGAAATATACAGTGAGATTAGAATGTCACGTTGTCTTAGATCATTTATGTATTACTGTTTTTATTCAGAAAATATCTACATTGAATGCACTCTTCTAATGTGCATCCAAATAAGTCATAGCTGCATATAAAGAGCTGGCAATTTATGGTACTGTAAATTCCCAATTACCAAAACCAAAACTAAACATGAAGAAACTGAATTAAAATGGCAGGCATTGAGATAGAAGTATGCTTAGAATAATGCCAAAACACAGAGAAAGGACATTGAAGTCCTTCCCCTGAGATATTGCCATTCTGGCACTTACTCTACGTATTGTAATTGCTAATGTACTTTCCTATTTTCCAGGAATATGATTGTTATGGGTTGAATTGTGTCCCCTCAAAGTTCATATGTTGAAGTTCTAATCCTCACTACCTCAGAATGTGAACTTTTTTGGAGACAGGGCCTTTAAAGAGGCAATCAAGTTAAAATGAGGTCATTAGGGTGGGCCCCAAACCACACAACTGGGGAAATTTGGATACAGCATCACACATAGAGGGAAGAGGACGTGAAGAGTTGTAGGGACAAGACGGCCACCTTCAAGAAAAGGAGAGGGGTCTGGAACAGATTCTCCCTTACAGCCTTCAGAAGGCACCAACTCTGCTACCACATTGCTTTTGTAATTCTAGCCTCCAGAGCCTATTTATCGTGGAACAATAGCTTTCTGTTGTTTAAGCCACCCAGTTTATAAGTACTTTGTTCTGAAGTACTAGCAAACTACTGCAATGGTACCTTAGTTTTTTTAAAACTGAATTTGTGATGTCTTGAAGTACTCCAGTGGAGTTTTCCAGGTAACAACTGAAGACACATCCGGGTCTCAGCAGTCAAGTTTAGGTTAAAGGTAGATGTTTTTGAGTCATCCATAAGCATGCGATAATTAAACCAAGTGTCAATAAGTTCTCACTGAGGTGGTATGTAAGTAATATGTAGAACAGAAAGCAAGGATAAAGCTCTGGGTTATATTGACATGTGAGGAGTGAGTGGAAAAAGTAAAATCAATAAAGAAGATTTTAATGGATAATCCAGAGCTGGAGGAAATCGAGAGACTTGGTATCTCAAAAATACAAGACAGAGATATTCTCAGAGAATAAGCAGTGCTTGGTGCCAATGGGATGTCAAGTCTAAGGTGCATACTGACTTCATCAAGCAGAGGATAAATTTCTAGATTCTTGATGTGGAAGCTTAGACTATTGATAAGATAGTTCCTCTTTTTTAGTATATGCATTTAGTGCTATAATATTCCTTCTCTGCTTTGCTTTAGCCATATTCCATAAATTTTAATATGTTGCATTTTTATTCAATTAAATGTATTTTTTAATATTTTCCTGCAGACTTTCTATTTGACTTATGGATTACTTATAACTGATTTTATCAGTTTCCAAGAGCTTCTTTTGCTCCATGTTTGGAATCCAGGAAAAAAGAAAATTCAGGGAACTCATGACATGTTCCTTTGGGCCCAAGGTCTCTACCTGTTTACCCTCCTCTCTCCAGTTTCCAGAGTTTCTTATGTTTGTTTGCATACAATTTTCAGAGTTTTTAGATATGCTTAGTAGGAGGAAAAAGGAAGAGTTGGTCTACTTTATCTTTCTGGAAGTGGAAGCCCTCAAATAACTCTTTTTTAAAAACTTAGTGCTTCTTAGACTTTGTATACTACAGTTTGCTCACATACAATTGCAAAAATTATAAACGCATCGTTCATTGCATTTGCTCAAACTGAGAACACTTTTGTAAATCAATCTCAAATCATGAAATGGAAAATAACAGTACTCTGAAGACTTCTTCAATTAGCCACTAACTCTGAGTGGTGATCAATATACTAATTTATAATACCAGATTTTAGTTCTCTGATTTTGTTTTAACAAAACAAGTATTCATAATCATACTGTCTCTTCTCTGTAGCACCAAAAACTAAACATGTCAAAAATCAAATTTTCATTCCAAATGATTAGGATCCAAATATGATAAGAATTGAAGTTCCTATAACTGGGTCAATATCCATTTTTCTAAAGTCATCAAGATATAAATAGTATGGAACAGTAATAATTGATTCTGATATTATAGCACATTGTGAAATATACCTTTCTACTAACTAGTTCTGTGAACATCCTAGTTGACTTCATTTATAAAACCTTATCTAGAGAATGGGTTAAAAACAGGACATTATATATAGATTTATTTTGTGGATTAAATTAGGGAATACTTATGAACTGTGTATTTGTAATTCCACACGGAGTGACAGCAGAAAACATATTAATTATATTAAGAACAGAATTGCATTTTCATAGTTTGACATTTTTGTTTCTATGTGTATCCAATTAATTGATGCTTTCATCAGATTCTTCCTCCATAATATCATCTATCAATATTGCTTCCTGCTTTACATTATGAGTGCTATTATTACAGCCACATTATTACAAATGAGAAAATTCCAGCCAATAATAGATATAATTTAGCCATTGTTACATAACTTAGCAATAATTAAGCATAAATTTGAATCTTTGGATTCTAATTTACTGTAATACCTTTTGACTGTAACAAAATATCTAATTTACTGTAATACCTTTTGACTGTGTAACAAAATAGTTTTATAACAAAAACAAAAATTCTCCCCATATAAGTTATTTCTCTTTTAAGTTTTTCTCCTCCTTGACATGCTGGTTGTTCATTCTCGATTGCAGTTTTGATGACGCGATTACCTTGCAGATACAATAGAAACTTTCCTTCAGAGTTAAGTGAGTTCAGCAATTCACTAGCTTGTAAAGTTTCATATTATTACCTTTTGTTTTTTTGTTTGTTTATCCAAAGATACTTAACCTAAGTTGAGAAAATATGAGATAATTTCTATTTCACAAGGTCATTGTAGGGATCAAACAAGATAAGGTATCTCAGACCCTAAATATAAAATCACATCCTTTAGTCCCTTTCTGTTATCACCCACAACTGTGATGGGCAATTCCTTGGGTTCTCAGACTCAAGCAGAAAACATCTCATTCCAAGACAAAATACAATTCAATCTTCTGCCCCAGGGAAATACCGTTCTCTGAGGCAGAAACTCTGCATACATGTTAAGTGAAGCATGGAGCTGTTGGTAAGTTAATGCTGCCAAACCGTGGTGTCAGAAAATCCATCCATAACTGTCCCATCCTCATGTCCATCATGCAGAAAATTCTCGGGATCATTCTGCGTAGGTTCCAGAAGTCACAGTGGGAACAAGCCTCTGCTGCACACAGTAGCAAAATGGATAATGCACCATTATACTGGCTTTTTCATATTCCCTGCTTTTTTAGTCTTTCCTCTTGAGATCTTCTATCAAATAAACTACCTGCTTAAAAGCCTTTGTCTCAGGCTTTCTGGGGGATACACAAAGAAACATACACATAATAGGTACACAAATGACAGATTCTTTTTTCTTTTTCTCTCCATTGCCTACCAAAGTAAGTGTAATTTTCTCTCCATGGCAATTAAGGTCATACACAAAATGGTTACCAATTTTTCATACCACATATTATGATACATTGTTTCTCTGCAGGAAGATTACTTAGCTGCTGACTGTTCCTTTAATGCATTTCATGTTTCACCCAGTTTTGCTATTCTATATGATCTTTCAACTGCTTAAAATGCTCTTTATCCCATTTTCACACATCAAAATTTTATAGTCTTCAAGATTCTCTTCAAATACTATCACATCCATAAAGCCTTTCCAAATCATTTTCTATGAAATGTTCCACTTCCTTTGGGGTTCATTTAAACCCCAGGAGTACTTTACTTGTGGTTCTTATCTACCTTAAAATTTAAAAATAAGCTAGGATGTACTTGTTCCCTAAACTCTACTAAATTTTGAACTACATAAGCACAAGTATTAATCCTAATATTTTTATATCTCTTAATGTGCTTGACACCCTAATCTTATGTGTATTAGTGTGTATATGAGTGTAACCTGATATAGTTATATATCCAATGGGTATATAATTTTATATGTACTAATTGCAAAAAATAAAAAAAGAGAAAAAATATTTCCTCAAATCTAACCGGCCACAGAAAACTGCAATCAATATTGTGCTATTCAGCATTTTTAAATTGTTTTATTAATGATAATATTATTTTACCATCTGATAGTAAGATGAATAATGTCTACATTATTGAGTGTCATTCTTAGAAATGTACATAAAATAAGGAACAATAATAAACCCACTAATATTTGATGAGCTCCAGATCCAAAATTATAGAAAATAAAAGCTGTTTTTTAAGTATATGTGAAATGCATCATTCTTACCACATGTAAATGTGAGGGCGATTATTTCTCCTTTTGTATGAAATTAATTTCTTATTATAATTTACCTTGCTATTTCTTTATCCTAGTACATAAATGTGGACATTTCCCCTCATTTTGTATTTGTGACTTTTTAGGTATTATGTAGGTATAGCCTTGTCTAGATTGTACTCACATATCCCAAGCACACACTTTGAGTTCTCCACAATACTGAATAAAAGCTTTGAAAATAAATACCTCCGTGCCCTACCTTCTTAAGGGGAAAGTATTCAGTCTTTCACCAGTGAGTGTGATCTTAGTTGTGGGGTTTTATTCCCAGATGCTCTTTATCAGATTAGAAATTTCCTTCTACTTCTAGTGGACTGAGTATTTTAATCAGAAATAGATGTGAAATTTTCTCAAATGTTTTTTTACATCTAAGATGGTTGTATCTTTTTTTACTTTTAGTTTTTTAATATGGTGAAATACATTGATTCACAACCAGGGAAAAGTCCTCCGTTGGTTATGATGCAACATTCTCTCTATATATTGTTAAATTAGATTCACCAAATTGCATTTAGGATGTTTTCATTTATATATATATAAATATATATAAATATATATATATAAATATAAATATATACAACTTATGTGTAATCTGTTATATAGTACTGTATTGTAGTATCCTCTTCTTGTAACATCTTTACTAGGGGTGTGGGTATATGTGTGTGTATGTGTGTTAATCCGAGTAATGCTTGACTCATAAAACAAGTAGGGAAATATTTGGTTTATCTCTTTTGTGTGTATAGAATTGGTGTTGATTCTTTTAAAAATATTTACCATATATTAACATTAATATTGCCAAACCCTATAAAATATTCAATATTTGGCAAGATTTTACCATAAACCCATGTGGTACTTGAATTTTTGCTGTGTAAAGTTATGCAATTAAACTTTGTTTTTAAAATACTGCTATGGGTTAAATGTGTCCACCGGAAGTTCATGTATTGAAAACTTGATCCCCATTAAAACAGTGTTAAGAGGCTAGGAAATCCTATTATGATATTTGAAAGGTAGGACCTTTAAGATGTGATTAGATTGTGAGGACTGTGCCCTGGAGGTTCCTCAAACAATTGCAGATAGATCTACCATACGACCCAGCTATCCCACTGTTGGGAATATACCCAGAGGAATGGAAATCATCAAATCGAAGGTATACCTGTTCCCCAATGTTCATTGCAGCACTCTTTACAATAGCCAAGAGTTGGAACCAGCCCAAATGTCCATCATCAGATGAGTGGATACGGAAAATGTGGTACATCTACACAATGGAATACTACTCAGCTATAAAAACGAATGAAATACTGCCATTTGCAACAACATGGATGGACCTTGAGAGAATTATATTAAGTGAAACAAGTCAGGCACAGAAAGAGAAATACCACATGTTCTCACTTATTGGTGGGAGCTAAAAATTAATATATAAATTCACACACACACACACACACACACACACACACAAAAGAAAACGGGGGGGGGGGAAGAAGATATAACAACCACAATTACTTGAAGTTGATACGACAAGCAAACAGAAAGGACATTGTTGGGGTGGGGGGAGAAGGGAGGGAGGTTTTGGTGATGGGGAGCAATAATCAGCCACAATGTATATCGACAAAATAAAATTTAAAAAAAAAAGAAATGATTGATCCATTCATAGAGTAATGGGCTTGGTTCTTATGGCTTTATAGGGAGGACAAGTGAGAAGATTGAACTCCCTCTTGCTCATCCCTTTCTCGCCATGGGACACCCTGGTTGCCTCAGGATCCTATAGAGAGTTCCCACCCAGAAGAAGGCTCTCACCAGATGTATTCCCTGTTGGACTTCGAAGCCTTCAAACTGTAAGAAATAAATTTTGTTTCTTTATATATTACCCAGTTTCAGGTATTATGCCACAAGAAACAGAAACAAACTAATACAAATATACGTAAAATTATCCCCGTTTTCATTTTTCTCTTGGTTGAATGTTGGTCAGTTTTGTTTGAAGAAATTTGTCCAGTTAACTTAAGCTGTTGAGTTTATTGCCATAAATTATTCATAATATACATTTTATATATTTTTAAAATATTGGACCTATAGTAATAAACTTTTCTCATTTTTGATATTGTTTTTTCCCCCTTTCCCTTCTTCATTTGTCTGCCAAGAGATTTATCAAGATTGCTGATGTTCTCAAAGGACTGGATTTTGGCATAACTAATTTTTTTAATTTTTCTGTATTTTATGTCATTGACTTCTAGTCTAACATTTATTATTTCTTCTGAATTTCTTCTTTTCTTAGGTTTTTTAGGTGAAAGTTCAAATGATTAATTAAAGTATTTGTTTTTAAACATTTCTTATATACCATTTATTGCTTTAAATTCTTTTCTGTTTTCATTTTTATTCTGTTCAAAATAATTTATCCTTTACCTTTTGATATTTTCATTGGCCTATTTGTTGTTTACACATATATTATGTTCCTGAATATTTGCAAATTTCCCCCATTTTTTTCATTTATTGATTTCTAATTTGATTCTATTGTGGTCAGAAAATACACTTGAAGTGATCTGGATCCTTTCAAATGCATTGTTTCTTGTCTTAAGGTCCTGAATATGATGTAGCTTCATAAATATTTCATGTGTACTTAAAATGAGTGTCTTGCTGTTTGGGGGTGGAGTGTTACATGTTTCTGTTTCAGTTAGGTCAAGAAGTGGGTTGCGTTGTTCTAGTTTTCTACATCTTTAGTGATTTTATGTTTGTTAGTCTTAATAATTATTAAGATTGGTATATTGCAGTCTCTGACAAGAAATATTAATTTGCCTGTTGCTTCTTGGAGTTTTAATCATTTTTACATCATGTATTCAGAAGCTCTTTTGTTAAATTAGGTACATAATTCTTTAGGATTATTAAGTCATACTAATGAATAGACCTTTTATTATTATGAAATTACCTTGCTTATCTCTGGTTATATCTGTTACTCTGAAATATAATTTGTCTGATATTAACATAGCCACTCCAGGTTTAAGTAAACTTCTTAAATTTTGAAATAGTTTTACATTTTGAGAAAAATTTCAAAGAAAATTTTGTAAGTTTCTGCATGAACTCACTCAATTTTCCTATTGTTACTATTTTAAACAACCATGGTATATTCGTCAAAAGTAAAACACCAATATTGATAATAATAGTTTCTTTATTAACTATTTTCTAAAAATTTCAAAATTTATTGAGTTTTAACTAGCTCTTCCATTAATATCTTCTTTTCTAGGAAACATCCCTCATCATGTCTCCTTAGTCTCCTCTGTTTTGTAACATTTTCTCATTCTTTCCTTGTTTTTCATGACCTTGGGAGTTACCAGGAGACCTGGTCAAATAATTGTAGAATCCCCTTCAATTGGGTCAGATTTTTTTTTCAATGATCATACTGAGATTATGTAGTTGGGGGAAGAATTTACAGAGATGAAATGCCCTATTCATTACACCCCGTCAGCTGCGGGTACATGCAATCAGCCCGATTTATCACAAGTCACGTTAATATCAATCACTTGACCAAATTTGTGCTTGACAAGTTTCCAGTAAAGCTATTCCCTTTTCATTTTATATGATCTATACTTTTAAAACATGTCACTAAGTCTAGGCCACATTCCAACAGGGGGGGAGAGTCAGCTCCACCTCCTGGCAGGGGGAGGGATATTTACATAAACTATTCAAAAGTTTTTCTGTATGAAATATTTGTCTCTTTTACACTATTTATTCAATCATGTGTATCAGTAGGACACATGTATATTTATTTTATACATTGGGTTATAATCCAGCATTATGTTTGTTTGTTTGTTTGTTTATTTATTTATTTATTGCTCAAATTTTTCCAGCTTTGACCAGTGGGATCTCTTCCGGTTGGCATTTGTGTCCCCGTGACATGTCCTTATCATTGTGTGTGTGTATGTGTGTGATAGTATGCACTTTAGCACTACCTTTTTTTCTGGCACTACAAAATGTTAGAGGCTCATTTTGTATATTTCTTGCACTTGGCTTAGTATTAGCCATTTCTGTAAGGATCTTGGTTTCCTTCTATCAAAGAAAGGTGTTAGATATGAAGATCTGAGTTCTAGGTGTCCTTATTGCAACTGATATGTTGCCTTTTCTAAGCCCATATGTGGAAAGAACTAGAAAATGCATATACCTGTATATGTATACCTGCCCATACACACATACACATGTATGAGTATTTATAAATATCATTGTCTCTATTTGTGTCTATATCAAGCTAAACTGTTCATTTTAAACCCCCCCCCCCCATTGCTTGTCTTTCACTTTCCTCTTCAAGAGTAACAAATCGGGTTTCCACCATTTATCTTCTAATTACATATGTTTGGTCCACAGAATACAAGTAGGACCTTCCAAAATTGTTAATTCATATGCTCATAAGAAACAACTTTACAAGCTAGTATATTTCAGCTTTTTAAAAAGTCATTGTCCATATGGTATAGATTTTACCATCATGTTACTTTTTATCTGGTTGTGTATTGGTGAATTAATAACTTTTAAATATTTCAGTGACCCTTTTCATCATGTAATTTCCTTTCACTTTTCATCTGCCTATATATATCACTATATTAAAGTTCATTTCTTGTACACAACCTATAGTTGAGTCTTGTTTTCTTTATCAGTGATGAAAGCGAAAGTTGCTGAAAAGAGGTTAAGGATTATAAAAACAGTATCTTGAAATACGTGCCTTAATGTAATTAAAATTAATGAAACTATTTTTGAAAATGTGAAGTACATTATTTAAAAGTAAAAGAAATATGTCAATGATAAAAAAATGATTCTTCAGCAGATGTTTTTAATTAAGTAGGTATCAAAATAAATCTAATGTGAAAATAAGTCAAAACACCAATGAGCTTAAACAAAAAACTTTACAGTAGTACATTAGTATATTTTCTGAAGCATGTTAACTTAGGGTTATAATAAACGATAAAAATGCACATACATGCACAAAAATGACATTCTCACAAATTAAGATTGAATCATTGAAAAAATGCTTTGCATTAGTTGTCTGTGATAAATTATTTAAGTTAAATTAAGTGATAGTATGCCTGGAGAATATGACCAAAATTGCAATCCCCTTTTAAAGCTTCTGCAGAAAGTGTGAGCATGACTTCATGTAAAACTGCATATAAATTTCAAGGGAAAATAGATTATTGAGAGTAAAATCTTGCCAGCTGTGTCCTTTCTTTCTTTCCTCCTTTCTTTTAGGCCTTTTGCTCATTGGCTACTCTAACAGAAACAAAGATAACAGCTTCTTAACAACATAGAAATGTATTTTCTCTAATTTAACATTCAAGGAAATATGTTAGCTATATGGAGTTATGGACTCAGTCTCCTTGTATATGATGTTCTGGATCATCTAAGCAGGCAAATATCATTAAAAGGGCTCAGCTGATGCACCATCTCTCCTACCACGTCTGTCCATGTATCAGAAGAATGAGCCGAAACTAGTGCAGGGCACACTGTTCTCAAAAGGCATGGTCATATAGTTGTACAGTTGCACTTTGCATATATTGAAATTAACTCATAGGTCATTAGAGGCCACAGTTGGCTGCAAGGAAGGTACCTGGGCAGTCATCTGCCTGACTAAAGGTAGAGATTATCTTATTAAAGAAAAAATGGTGATAATGGGTCTTTCAAGAAAATGGTAATTTTACCATGGTATGTCAAACATTGTTAAAAATGTTAAGATGTTATGTTTTTGTTTGTTTGTTTCAGAATTTGGGCAACTAACAGAAATAATAATATAATGTGTAAAATGTGTATAATAGAACAGTTAGATATATAAATTTCGTTATTTAGAGTACTCAAAGCATAACAATATAAACTTCCTGTTGATATTACTGATTGTTAAATTCAGGTGGGACATATTAAAAGATAACCTTAGTCTATATTAGTATTTCTACTACAAATTAGGTTTAGCCTACATTTATCCTCTGTGAATGTACATTATTTACTTTTCATGCATTAGGAAGTGTGGATATTTATGCCCATATGGTCTAAAAAACCTCATGTGTTCAGTGAAACACATGATGATGCCTAATAAGCAACCTGGGGTTGTTTTTGTACCTGGAGTTCTTACATAAGCAAACTGGAACTTAACTTGGATACATTTCTTGTGACTAACTTAATTTGAAAAAAAAAAGGGGGCGGGGGGCCTGCAGTCAGTCACAGCCAGCCAGCCAGCTAACTGCTTATACAACTAGGGACCTCATGTCAGACAACGCCCAAACAGTGCAAGCACCTAGCTATAGTCAATCAGGCAATTTAATTGTCTTTATTTTGTGTTCATCCTATAAAAAACCTCACTTTGCTGGAGTGGAGTTCGTGAAACCTCTTTTGATTTGGAGTGCTGCCTGACTCATGAATCATTCCTTGCTCAAATAAACTCTGTTAAATTAAATATGTCTAAAGTTTTCCTTAAAAACATGGTGTTTTTCAGTTGTTTTAACCATTTTAAGCATATTCGAAATGGTAAATAATTTAGTGAACTTTATGTTGATTATAATATAGGATAGTGTTTCAATGTAAGTATTTTAATAAGAATCTTTGTATGAATATCAACATTTATGTAAAGATATTAATATTTTATGCATTTTACATTATTCATAAATTAGTACCTGTTTCAGACAAAATTGTCTGGACTGCAAGATAATTTCAAATTTTTAAATACCCCTTGGGAAGATAATTAATTTGACTTCTAAATATAGTAAGTTGTGATCACTTAAATCACCACAACATTTTAGTTAACATTCTTCACCACTTGTTACATTTTGCATGTTTTTGTCTGCCAATAAATTTATTTTCTCACTTTTCTCTAATAGCATAGTAATGTGATTTTACCTTATTTATTCCATGTATTAATTCATTTCAAAACTGTGAGGGCACTTCAAAAAGTTGGTGGGAACAATTCATATCTTTCAATTTTATTTTTCCATGAACTTTTAGTAGTACCCTCATATTTATTGAATAAATACCAAGTTTCAAGAACAGCATAAAACTCGGAGACCCTAAGAGTGGAAAGTGCCTTGTCTATTGAACCTGACATTTAATGATGGGGGAGGGTAAGCTGATGAACAAATACACAGTGTTACAAGCCAAGTGTTGTTTTAAATACAATCCTCTGGGAAATCAGCTCTGAATTGTCTGTATCTGAGCTGAAATATCGGTATAGCTCTTCCAACATTTTAATCTTTATTTCCTGGTTGGATTCTCTAAATTTTTTTGTATTCCATATTGCTTTATTTGCTTACAGCTGTTAGGGATATTAAAAGAAGATCCAGTAGTATTCTGCATTGTTTTTGAAGATTTCGTCATGTTTTAGATTATAGTGATATGGTCACAGTACTACAGTCTTGGTAATGTCAGTAGAAATAAGCATTTATCTTCATACTTTTTTTGTTTTTCAGAAAATTGACTGGGAAAATCATGTCTTAGCGATTTATTGGGATACTTTGTGCATATCTCATTGTTGTCTTCATAACATCTACATCTCACAATAAAAGTATTGTCGTATTTGGTGAGAGGGTTAAGTATTCCCTTTAAACTGGAAGCCGTCAATGCAAGAATAATCACTACCACCATTGGTTTATGACTATATAGGAACTAATTCTTAGCTCTGTATGAGAACAGTGATATTTTCTACTATTTTTTTTTTTTTAAAATATTTATCAAGCACCTACTATTTTAAAGGATTGTGTTGTAGAAGTCAAGGAATAAATGCAACAAATATACTAATTTACCTTGTAGTAAAGTGAAACATTTACATTAAGCAAATATTTACATTATTAATATTTTGCAACAGTGATCAGAGATATAAGAATATTGCAGAATTTCAGGAGGATTTTTAGTGACTTCTTGCTATTACTTTAGTTTAAAACTGACCATACAAATTTATACTTTAAAAATTTTGATACAGTTGAAAAGCTAACTACTTTAAATGATAAATCTCAGTAGAAGTTTAAATACAAATCATAAATTAGGGCAGAGATCTGGAAAATGAACTCAAAATTATCTACCATAAAACTCAGCGCCAGGTACACCAGTGTACAATGTTCAGAGCTCCTGAAAAAAGTATGGCCTCAAATTTCAATATTAATCCAAGTTGTGTTTTAATTGTAAGAGTAATGAACAAAGACTTCCCATGTAGAATGTTAGGGAATGCAAAATGCACATGTCCTCCTATTAACTACTCAGTATCTGAAACAGTAAAGAGATTATCCAAAATATAGAATTCGGTAATGAAATAAAATATCAGAGATAAAATTGCAATCCTTTTTAGACCTCCTTGTCATCACATTTCATTTCCAAACACAGCAGAAGTAAAAACTATCCCAAATTTGGTATTTCTTACCCCATGCATAGTTGTATAATTTGAGTATATGTATCTAAAAGCAATAAACAGTATTGGTTTACAGATTTTAGGCTTTTATATGAATTAAACAATAGTGAACAAAAATGTCTGTACCTTGTCATTATTCATAATATTATATTTTGATATTTTTATTCATGATGATATAGGAAATTTAGTGCATTTCCTTTAAGGTGCTGCTTGCTATTCTAGTGAAAGAAAATGTAACATTTTTTTTGTTCATTATTTTCTTCATTATATATAAATAAATTCGTAACCAATATTTTCTATTTAAATGCAGTAGTGGTGGGATAAACAGTCTTGTATATTTCTCTTGGGTGCAAGTTTGGAACATCTCCAAGTCAGCAAATTTGTTCTGTAAGAGGCTGGATAGTAAATATCTCAGGCTTAAAGGCCAGTTTGAAGTCAACTGTAAGGTATGAGCCTTGGGATTTGGGGATTTTAGGTTATGCACATAGTCAACTTTTCCAAGAGTGTCATTTGCTTTCAAAATCACTTTAAAATTTTTGAAATCCCATGAGTAAGATGAAGGTATCCTTCTTGTGGAATAAGCTGGCTAACACTTAATATTAACATTATTTCTAAATTTTTCCTATGCCAATGTTCAAGTTTTCCCATTTGGTGATTACCTGTGCCTAGTCTTTGTTTATATTTATTGTGTTCTTAATATTTTGACAGCAAGAACTTTTATTTGTGAATGGATAAAATTGCTTGATATTTTCTAGAACTCAAATATAGCACACTACTTGAACATGCACTTTCAGAACAGAGAAAACATAAAAGGACAGGACCAATACTTTTTCAGCTATAGTGAAAAATTTCAGTTTATGTATTTATAATATAATTGGGAAAATATTGGCTATAAACAGGGTAATAGGTAATACTTTTCTTGATAATTATGACAATTTTCAATTTCTTTTGCTATGGAAATATACTTATCTACAAAACATTATAGGGATTGAGATTACATAATACATAAATTAGATATCCCTTTATTTATAACAATTTTGATTCTATTGGAAATATAATTATCAAAAGCTGTATAAAGATAAAAGCCAACATGAAACAAGTCTTCTACCTAACAAGTATTTCTCATTTTTTAAAATATTCTATATATTGAACAACAAAAATATCTAAATCATCTACAATCATCTAGATCATTTTTATTGGCTTTGAATGAGTCAAAAACTAAAGTTAAGGAGTAGTTGTGAGCAACAAAAAAACCTAGTCAAATACGATCCAGAGTGTTTGCTCCTTGATATTTACCCAAACAAGTTAAAAACTTATGTTCACAAAAAATCATTTGCACAAATGTTTATAGCAGCTTTATTCATAACTGCCAAAACTAGAACATAACCAACATGTCTTTCAGTAGTTGAATGGATAAATTGTGGTACATCCAGAGAATGAAACATTATACAGTGCTGAAAAGAAACAAGCTATCAAGCCATTAAAATACATGAATAAAACTTAAATGTGTATTACTAAGAAGAAGAAGCAAATCGGAAAAGGCTACACACTGTATGATTCCAACAGTATGACTCAGTATGGGAAGGTGGAATGATAGAGAAAGTAAAAAGATTGATAGTTGACAGGTGTTGGGGGTAAGGAGGGATTAATAAGAAGAGCATGAAATATTTTTAGGGCAGTGAAACTACTCTGCATGATAATAGAATGGTGGGTACATGTCATTATACTTTTGTCAAAATCCATAAAATGTACAAAATCAAGAGTGGACCCTAATGCAAACTGGACTTTGGATGATGATGTGTCATCACTCTAGGTTTATGGATTATAACAAATGTAGCACTGTGGTGTGGGTTGTTGACAGTAGAGAGGCTGTAAGTATGTTTGGTCAGGGGTTCTATGGGAATGCTCTGTCATCTCTGTTCAATTTTGCTGTGAATCTGATAGAGTTGGAATGTGTTGTCCCCACCAAAACTCATGTGGAAATCTGATCCCCAACGTGGCAGTGTTGTGAGCTGTTTGAGTCATGGGGGCAGATCCCTCATGAATAGATTAATGCTATCCCTGGGGGAGGGGAGCCTGAATGAGATCTCGCTATATTAGTTCTGCGAGAGCTGATTGTTTAAAAGACCCCAGCACCTCCTCTATCTCGCTTGCTTCTTCTCACCACATGATCTGCTTGTGCCTGCCGCCTGTCTGCTGCTTTCTGCCATGAGTGAAAGCAGCCTGAGGCCCGCACCAGATGCAGCTGTCCCAGAATCGTAAGCCAAATAAACCTCTGTTCTTATAATTACCCAGTCTCAGGTATTCTGGTATAGCAACAAAAACATACCAATACAGAATGTAAAACTACTCTAAACATAATATTAATAGTTGTGACTGGGAGAAACTGGACTAAGTGCACAGTGAAATCTCTATTCTTTCTTACACAAGTTTGTGAATCTATAATTATTCAATAAAATTCCAATTTAAAAAATTTCTGTAGTGAAAAACAACAAAAACCAGTCAAATATTTTATTTTATTACTCACCTATCTATATCTGCATAGAGAATAATGCTGTACAATTTAAATATGAAAAATTTTGAAAGAAAAGGAAGTAAGGTGCTTTTAAAATAATAGAAGAGTATTTTGTAAAGAAAAAATGGACTAATGTTTATCGTGCCTTATATATTAGGTTAACAGTCTACACCCACAAAGACATAAAATTCTATGCTAAAGATAAGCAGTACAAGGTTGGCCTAATTAAAATAGCTTTTTGGCATTTTATAGCATCTAAATAAAGTATTTTGTCCTATATAGAGAATATAATTATTTAGCAAGGGGTTTGTCATAGTATTTTATTATCATATATCTGTTCTATACCCTAATTATCCTGCAGTTTTTGGTAATGCATTTACATGGCTATTACCTCCTAAAGCAGTACATAGCTAAGAAAAAACTAAATATTAGTAAAAATAATGTGTGACCACAGAACTAATGTCCCATAGCATTACATATCTGGAATGTTTGTGTAACTTATTTTCTCCACACATAGGTTAAATAAAGTCACTAAGGTTCAAAATTACACACACACACACACACACACACACACACACACACACACACACACACACACACACTCCAACACATTCACCATGGTGACAGGTCATTCAATGGCCTGCAATTTTTACATGGTCATGATGAGGCAAGATGGAAGATGGAAGAGGAACCCGCCCCAGGGAAGCTTCCCATGAATATTCAGGCCGAATAAACATTAGGCATATCCTCATTTTGCAGTTAATAAACTCATAATGAGGTAGTAACTGCTAGCATTAGCCTAACCACCCTTAACCACCCCACCAATCATCTTGCCTTGTTCAAAATCCTGTGGTTTTCTGAACAAGAAACAAAGCTTCAAAGACAACATAGGAGCACCAAAAAGGAATCTAGGCGGAAATGACTGAGAATAGAGCTTCCACACGTGGCACTAGACCCAAAACAGCAAACTTAAGGGAAAATTGTCCCCACTGCACGTGGGCTTTTCCTTCAGAGCCCCTCAATCTGCATTGGAAGGAAGTGAAAAGAGCTTACACCTGCCAAAAGCACCCCAAACCCCATTTTTCCTCTGACTTTCCCTGATTATTCGTCCCTTAATTAAAATAAAGACCTCCCTCTCATAGAAATCAAGATATAAGCCCTCTCCCTGAAACACCCTGGGGTGCTCCTCACCCACAAGGATGACCGCACACTCTTCTGCATGTACTTTCCCTTTGTAGTAAACTGTGAGCATGAGTGTGATTCTGCTGTGTGAGTTGAACTCATTGTGCATTTGTGGCTGGATTCTTCTCTTAGGAAATCCGGGAACCTGCATCTCCAGTATGAACAAGGCTATAATTGAAGGTTTGGTAATCATTTAGTCAATTTAAAAAATATACACCATCACTTACATTGGGCACATATCTCTTAGTCCTAGTCTGATCTTTATGTAAAAGTTAGATTTTGCTTTTGAAGAGAGCTCACTTATTTTTCAAAATATATTCGAATAGCTGAATTCAAATAGCATGTTTTTCTTCATAGATACTCCAGTTGTACAAAAGCATCACCAAACCAAACCAAACAAAGCTGCAGAAGTAGAGATTTGACTAAATTTTTCTCATCACATAGCAGGGGTGCAGGAAGTGATGTTGGCAGAAAGAACTGTGCTTATGAAGTGGCCACTGTCCAGTTTCTGGCCACGTAGACTACAAAATGCCTTGTCATGCCTGGTATAACAGCATCTTATATAAACTGATTGATTTAATTAAATTATATTTAAGAGACTAGTTTAAATTAAAAGATTCTGCCCAAACTAATCTTGCTATTATTTTTATTGTCAATTTTTATACTAATACTCAAAAATAGCAATTACATATGAATCTGGGGCTTGGGGAGGGACAGGTCAGGTAAATGGCATAAAGAAAAATCATGATATACAATAATGAATATGCTGATATTAATAATAGTAAACAAATAAATAATAAGAATGAAAAAAGCAAAAGCAAACCAAAAAAACCTCAAAACCTGAATAGATGACTCCAATAGGTCCTTGAAGCACATTGTCATTCCTGCTTCCTTGTTAAATGCCTGTTCTCACATCTAAATAAATCCCTTTTTGCTTAAAAAAAAAGAAAAAAAAATGAATCTGTTTGAGAATTATTGAGAACTATAGTAAACCACATTAACGTCATTCTTTCCTTACTGTAGAACTATGCACTAAACACACTGTATGTAGTATTTAACAATGGCTAAAGCATCAATTCTGCTCTACTGAAACCACAGATTACAAGAGCAGTGGACATATGAACAAGTAACTATGTGACTATATAGTTGCTTTACACACACACAAACACACACACACACACACACACACACACACACCATGGTACTTCAATAAGTTCATGGAAAAATGAAATTAAAAGATAATGTAGAGATGGCTGGTTAGCTCAGTTGGTTAGAGCACAGCCTTGGACCACCAAGGTCATGGGTTCAGATCCCTGAAGTGGCCAGCTGCCAAAAGTAAAAAAAAAGAAAAGATAATATGAATCTTGCTCTGAACATTTTGAACACCCCTCGCGTATACTCATACACACATGCACATTAGTATATACATGTACACCAACTTATATATGTTCATTTCCTCATATGCATATACACAAACACATATGCCTACAGATGCATACACATCAAAAGTTATTGTAGACTAAGTCGTCATTTTCCCTGAAGGTTTTTTATAAAACACTTCTTCTTGCTATTACCACCTTAATGCCCTCAGTAAATCAAGTGATGTCTTTTACCTGGTCAATAAACTGCTTTCTATTTTCGCTTCTCTAAGTAGCTCCTTAATTAAAAATCTAATCTTTCTGATCCTTGGAACAATTTTTTTGAATAGTAATTTTATACAATTTTATCCAGCATTTCAGGATCTTCGAATTCATTTTCTCTACTGCTGTTTTCCAGCATCAACATTTAATATTTGCATGTTTTTCTCCATCTCACATTTTTCATCTTCACAGTCTTTTTTACCTTTAATTCATCAATTTTAAGTTGGCTCCTATCTCTACAATTTGAACAAAATCTATTTTTATTGAGGTGACGTCTATTATACATGTTTCAATACATAGTCTTCTCCCACCTTCTTTCACTCCTTCCCACTCCCCAAATTCTCAAGAGAATGACCAACACTCAGAATGTCGAGCTGCCAATGTCCTACTCTCTCCTCCATTCCAGCTTCTGCTTCTTTCAATCTAACAAACAGATCTTGTTCATATCGCCACTTCTCTTCATGCCCCTAAATCCAATAAACTTTTTTGTTTGTTTATTTTTATTTTTCCTGAGTTCTCAGATGGAATGTTTCACTCTCAATCATATTCTTATTTCTAATTCATCTTTATTTATCTTCTACCAAATCACACATTTTAGTGTTTCCTGTTTTCTTTGCTAGCTATTCCCCTTTCCACTTACTGCTCAATATTGCTGTCGTTCAAGATTTTATCCTAGGACTTGCTATGATATTTCTTTTCAATCTATTCTCTATCCACACACAATCAATATAACTAATTTTCTAATCATTGTTTTTAGTTCATTATTATTTTCTGAGCTCAGGCCTTTATACCCAACTGACAAGTAGACATCCTTTGTTATGTTTTCTCAAAAATATTGGAAATATAGTATACTCATCTGTTTTCTCCCTTTACTCATTTTATTTGAGTGTGTATTTCCTGAAAATAGTTACAATGTTCTTATATGACAAAGTTCAGCTAATAATAATCAGGGCATTTAACCTTGGAACAAATACTGTTGTGTAGTTCACAGCCCATATTCAAATTTCATTAATTGTCCAAATAATATACTTTATAGCTACTTGTATTTTTAGTCCAGAATTAACTCACTGAATGCATTAAAGTAAGATATATTTTTAGAATTATATAATCTGGAACATTTTCTAAGAATTTCCTTGTGTTTCTCAATATTAACATTTTTGAACAATATAAAGTAGTTATTTTGTAGAATTACTTTTAATTCAGATTTGTGTGATATTTCTTCATGATTAAATTCACATTACAATTTTTGTCAGGAACATCACTGAAGTGACAATGCGTGGATGGTGCATCTTATTTGGAGATATAAAATGTGAATTTGTTTTAGTATTGGTGGTTTGGGCTTAATAATTTGGTTGAGGTGTTATACACCAAGCTGTACCATTGCAAAGATAATATTTTAAGTTCATAAGTTGATTTTACAGATATATTTTTTGACATCCTCCTTGGCAAAATATCACCTACTAGATTTTGTATTCACTTAATATATTTCATCTGTATTTATGTTATGCTATCACTACAACTCCATTGTTTCTGAAGATAATTCGGCCATCACCTGTACTGGTGGGTACACCTGCATGTATAAAGCTTCTTCACTGTATCACTAAGCTGCCTTCACTAAAAGAAAACTAATTTTCTCTAGACTCATAGCCTGAATTTGTAAAGTGGAATGTTAAAGTTCGTCTTATAGGCAACTGAATTAAACACAAACTTAATTCACAACCTCAAAGGATCTGTTATGTTAAAGTTAGGACATTGACTTGAAAGAAATGAGACCTTTACTTTGGAAAGAGAGACAAACAAGCAGATCTGTTGAAATCAGGAACCTTGAAAACCTAAATCCTATCAAGCCTCCTTTATCAATAGAAGAGCTCTAATTTTTCCCTTGATTTAGGAAGTCATGTACTCTTGCAACTACAGTAGTTGCCACTTGAGGAACACCCGATTCTCCTCAGGACCTGTCCTCACCATTTCTTGCTGCTTCTAGACCTATAACTAGATTCAAACCTCACCATAACCCAGAGCATTAGGTATAAAAGATGACATCAAAGCAGCTATGTTTCTCACAATAAAAAAAAAAAATAGTTGTCAAATTTATTAATAGAAATCTAGGGAACATTTGCGAAAATGGATCCTAAGAGTTTTGGATTATGGTTACAGAAACATAATATTGTATCAGGAAGAAAGTATTAAGCCGAGATTCTAGGTACACTGGTTTAGCTTCAGAATCTGATCTGAGTGTGGCTATAATGGGTTGTTTCCTCAGATGACTGAAACTTGAACCTAAAAATGATCTATGCTAAATTAAGTTAAAATGCCAGTCTTGATTATATTCTATATCCAAAGACTTATGAAAATTGGAATGCTAGAATAGATTTATCACGTAAAACTCACCAACACCCTAAATTTGTCCCCCAGGATTATCAAGATAGCATTCGCTTCATGAAGGCTGAGAAAAATACAGGTGTTCCTCAAGTTACAGTGGGGTTATATCATGATAAACTCATGGTAAGTCTAAAATATAGTAAGTCAAAATGCATTTAATACCTTGATAAACCCAAAAAGATCAAACCCGAAAGATCATAGCTTGAACCATTGTAAGCTGGGGATTGTCTGTACAGTCTTGCAGGAGGCCCAATATCCTCGAATAATTCTAAGGTGACAATTATGTGTAGATGAAAAATGGCCTTGGGAACTGCTACGTCATTTGAACTCGGTCATTTGAATTTGGTGGGGATGATGGAACCCTGGGTTTGCAAGGGCCAAGTGATGATGCTTCATCACTCGTGGCAAGGCTGGCATGTTTGCTCCAATGGGAATCAGCACATAGCCATGAAAAGCTTGTTTGCTCTGGCCAGCTGGGTCTCCCATGTATGTTAGTGAGGCATGGCCTCTGCAGTTTGCTCAGCTTACAGCATCCTGATTGTTATCCACTCATTTTGTAATATTTTGCATTATGCATGCTTGGCTTAACATTCAGCCAAACAGAATCGGAGGTGCCCTAGGCAGATTTCTTCAGCCCTTTCCAAATTGCAGCTGCAGTAGCCCCTGAAGAACTCTCTGTCCCTTCACTTGGGGAAGAGACAGTGCTGTCATTGGGATAACCATTCCTGAACCATGACCCTGAAAGCTACTCACTCAGCAAGAAATGCAGGGCAATCCAAGGGATCAACTCTTTTGTTTTCCTACTCTCAGGGACCACAGTGCTACCCAGTTAATTATCCAATGTCTTAAAGCAGTTGAGTCATATGTTTTGTCCAATTTTCTGCTTGTCTACAATGAAAGGAAATTCCTTACCCAATTATTCCAGCATGGCCATAAACTGTACTGTTGGTGGGTCTGTAAATTAGCACAGCCACTATGGAAAAGAGTATGGAGGTTTCTCAAATAGCTATAGATAGAACTGCCATACAATCCAGCAATTCCACTACTGGGTAAATATCCAAAGGAATGAAAATCAGCATGTTGAAGGAATACCTACATTCCCATGTTCATTGCAGCTCTATTTAGAACAACAGAAATTATGGAACCGACCTAAGTGTCCATCAGTGGACAGCTAGATAAGGAAAATGTGGTATATATACACAATGTACTACTACTCAACCGTAAAAAAGAATGAAATTCTGCCATTAGCAGCAACATGGATGAGTCTGGAGAAAATTACGTTAAGTGAAATAAGCCAAACAAGGACAGAAATATTACATGTTCTCACTAATAACTGGGTGATAAGAAAGAAAGAAGGAAGGAAGGAAGGAGGAAGGGAGGGAGGGAGGGAGGGAGGGAGGGAGGAAGGAAGGAAGGAAGGAAGGAAGGAAGGAAGGAAGGAAGGAAGGAAGGAAGGAAGGAAGGAAGGAAGGAAGGAGGAAGGAGGAAGGAAGGAAGGAGGAAGGAAGGAAGGAAGGTAGGAACTACAACAATATATTGAAATTACATGAGGAGAGAACAAACCTGGAGTGATAGGTCAGGTAAAGGGCATAAAGAAAAATCACAATGGAAAATCATGATTTGGAATAATAAATGTGCTAATAATAAATAATAAAAATTAATTAAATAAATAAAATATTAGCGAACTTTAGATGTTTCACACAAATAAAATGGAGGTTATGGACCTGTACTGTGCAATAAATAGAACAGGATTTACTATTAGTTAATATAAACAAAATCTATACTTATTAATTTGCATTTGAGTGTATATGTCTCACTTGTCACGGCATGAAACATAGTGGCTAAAACCTATTCTTTCACACATTAGGTAATCACTGCATACTTATTGCATAATTTGGATAAAAGAGGCCATTGTTACTAGAAAATAGTTTCAAATTTCATTTACTAAAGAAAGTAATTTACTATAATTTTCCTTGAGCTAGAGTGTTAAGATAACACAGAGAAGGATATTGAAATTGGTAATTGAAACTGATAACTAGATGAAATAAATAGTATTTTTTCCTGTATGCAATATTCTGAAATTCTGTCTTACGAAGTTTGGGACACTGCTGTTATATTTAACAGGTTAATTTGACAGTGGTTATTAAGTGACAGTGAGTTATTAAGTTGGATATCACCAAACAAAAATTAAATTGCATGATCTGAAGCAAGATATTTTAAAAGCTTCAAATATAGTGTTTCATAACTATTTCATAAGATGTAAGCTAATGTAAATTGATAAAAATGAAAGCAGAATATTCTTACCATTTTTACTAGACTTTAAATAACAATAAATTCTGAATAATACAGATAAAGCGTTTTAACTTTTTTTCTTCCAACTTCTATACTGAAAAGAATCCATTTTTTCTGAACCTGAAACCTCAAACCATGGACCATACTGTCCCAGATTTGCTTAAATTTTCCATTTATCTTGTGAAATTCAAACTTGCAGACTGTCCTTTGTGGACTTACTTATCCTTAGGCCATCCACTTCTAAGAACTGAAAATGGAGCATTTTTCTGCCCCCATACATCACATTTTTCTTTCTTTCTTTTTTTTCCTGACCCATCCAACTACATGTAAGGTATAACCTGCACTAATTTTCAGACTCAACCTGCTCCTGGTAGTAAATAGAGACTTCCTCATTATTGCTCTTCTTTTCAGGGCTGTATTTTAGGACTCTTCTCCTCCATGTAAGTCCTAAATTAATCCCACTTTACATAGAGTAGATTGTAGAAAAACTAGCTTAGAGCACATGTTCTGAATTCTCTCTTTCTTAGTTTAAATTCTATATCCAATAATTGCTCATCTTTGGACTATTAGCTATTTAAACTTTCTAAGTCCCTATTTTTCCATTGGCAAAATAGTATTTACATTACAGGTTTATCAAAGAATCAATAAGATAAGATTATATGACAATTAAATTCATGTCTGGGACACAATGACCACTCTGACATCATTGGCAATTATAATCATCAAGAAAAAAATCATATAATATTTTTTATTATATGAAGGAAGGAAATTTATATTATATGAAGGAAGTGAATTTCTGAACATTAAACATGTTACCTATGTAGTCTCCAGACATTTTTTTCTTGAAACACTTCAGTGTAAAACATTGACATTTTATGTCACAACTAGAAAGAATCAAAAGCACATTTTTGAAGATTTGACATAGACATCATGTTAAAATCATAGTTACTGTGTCTTTCTTAGTGTTATACTAGTCCAAATGTACTTTTTGAGTAGATAAAGAATAGAGGTTTTAAATATAAGTGGTAATTTATGTTTCCTCTTCTCATAAGGCACATATTATAGGAGAGCAAATATTCACTAATGGATGAAAGTTGTCTTCCAACAACAAAGTCCACTTCACCATTTAAATGAAAGATTTAAAAATTACGCATTTTAGCAGCATAACTATTAAAGGAAATGAGAAAATTTTAGAAAATATCTGGTAAAATTCAGTGTTTATAGATAGTCATCAAATGTTACTAGTTTTCACGAATATTACATACTCTGAAAATTGAATTTGCTGGACACATCCACATTTTATCTTTAGCTTGAACTTCTCTCCTGAACTGTAGACTTAAGAATCCAGTTCTGTATTCAGCCTCTTCATGTAAATGTTCAATGGCCCATGTAAGTATCACATGCCCCATCTCATTTACTGATTACTCCCTCTGACCGTTGTTCAAACCACAAATCATGGGATCATATCTGACTACAGTCACTCTCCCACACAACAAATAGAAATGAGAACATGCTTGCAAATCCTCTCATTTTCACTTAGGGCAAAAGTCAAACCCTGTGCAATGCTCCCTGTTCCTACATGATCTGTCCCCAATCCCATACATCTAAACTTCAGCTCTCCTACTTAATTACTCTGCTATACCCACTTCATGCATCCCGGTTATGCCGAGAACAGATTTTTCCTGTTTCAAGGCTTTTGCATTTAATATGTCTTCCTGGTTCACTCTTCTACCAAGAATCTCCATGACTTCGTATCTCATATTACCTGTTAAATGAGTCCTTCTTAATCAATTAATTAAAATTTTAACCCCAATTTGAAATTCCTATCACCCTCTATGCTTTATTTTCCTCATATCACTTAGCAACATCTGATTTAATTTTTAAAATTATTTATTTGTTTTCTCTCTCATTAGAATGTAAATTCAAAGAGAACAGAGATTTCTTTTTCTTTTCTTTTTTTTTTTTTTTGTTCTGTTGGCGTACCACTGAGGGCAGATGAGAAAGTATCCATTAACTAATTGGCCTATATTATTTTCACAATTTGTCTACTTTGAATGAGATAATTAATATTTTAGGATTAACAATTACAAGGACAATATATAACAATTGATAATCCAGTAAGTACCTATGACTTTAAGACATGTTTTTCTGTTTATATTTGATTATATACCATGCCTTTTCAGGACTTTATCCCAAAACCTGAGTTAGACGCTAGAGAGAAAAAAATCTGACTCTATGTTTAATTCTATATAGATCTTTTTTTAAGCAATTAGGTACAAATTAATAGTTAGTAACAGACTCCCCATTTCTAAGGCCAAAGCAAAATAAAAAAAACAGGTTTTCATTCTATCTAAAAAAAAATTTCTTTAAATTAGAGAGGAGGTGGTTGTTGGTGTTTACAATTTTGACAAAGATTTATCATGACTTTTCATTATTCAGTCCATTGTAATCATAAACGGTGAACTCAAAACCAAAATGTAAATACTTCTATAAAATATTACACATAGTAAGTAACCCCTTTTCCCTCTGAGAACAACAATACCTTCCCATAATCCACTTACAAATATGTTTCTTTTATTTTAGTGCTACAAAACTTTTCAGGTCTCCACTGACTTGTTAGAAGTAAAAGTAAATTTTGCTGTTCTTGCTGAATAGATGTAATAATGCATTTCAGAGTAACATATCATAAAAGTAAGCTAATAAAATTACTAGATATATTACAAATACAGTAAAGCAATATAAACTATGAATGGTTGGTTTACTGTCCGAATAGATATCATAATACCACACATGGACTTCCATAAAATTTAAAATGTTTCCCTTGAAGATCTGAAATCATGTATTGGAGGGTACTTCAAAAAGGGTGTGGAAATATTCGTATTAACTTTCAATACATACACCCTTGTCTGTGTATGTGCGTGTGTATGTATGTGTATGTTTGTGTGTATAATTTTTTACTTGTTGGGATATAATTGTAAAATCAACTCTGAAAGCATTTTATCTGATGTTTAACCTGCCATACCATAAGCTTTACCAGTGAGCCAAAAATAAATAACCTAAACCTTTTTATAACAGCTGTCACTAGAAAGCTAAACAAAGTCTCCATTCATCTTACTCTTAGTCTTTTTACCCTTTAGCAAATGTGCTCTTTGAACAAATTTATTGGCCTTATGAATAAAGATTAGCACTCCCCTGTTCACCTCTGTTGGGAGGAACATTATTCTACTGTAAATGGACATAAAAATCAAGTAAATGAATGGTATAGTGAGGGAAAAAAAAACACATTCTTTGAACTAAGCTTTCTGAATTCAATGTGAAATTGGTTTTCTCAGGTATATTTACTGAATACATTACACTCATTAGCACCTACATCTGTAAAAATGTGTATTAAAAAGGGCTGAAATCTCAGTTATAATTTTGTTATACAATGAATAACTGAATTTAGTTATATTTGTGCTTACAAGTATATCTGTGTGCACCCTGATATTATGTTTTTATTTTTATTTTTTAGTTATCATAGTTTATAAAAACTGATGCATATGTACACATGTATGACTCACAAAGAATTATAAACAGGTTTATTTCTCTTAATTTCAGGAATGGAGTTATATGCTGAATTATAAAATCCTAGTTGTTTGTGGATTGTTAAAAGGATGCTCCATGCTTATATACAATGTTCTGTAAAAGAGAATAATAATGTCTCCTATTTAGCTACTTGTATGAAGATTCCAAGAGACATATGCATGCGTACATTAAAATATAAAATTCTAAAATATCAGACAAACATATTTTTGTAGGTGTCAACAAACTAGAATTTTATGTGAGAGCATGACAGTGTTATCAAAAACATTAGGTATTTTAATGTACATAGTTATCTACTAAGTGCCACATAACACTTAGGTAAGCAAAGTCTTTGACCATCAGAGGTTTCTAACTCCCAAGAGTTGGAGTTTGATTGAAATTAAAGACTTATCAAATATTCCCTCATCTAAACTTACTTTGAAATTTATATATTTTTAAGCTAAATTTCTTCTACTCTTTTGAATTGCTTATAACTCAGGAAACCAGCAAACTATCAATCTCTGTTGTTTAACCTTTTCTTTTATATAGACATTCAATAGTGTGGCAAAGAAGCGTATTCATATGAGGGTATGTGGAGCATTTTCAATTGCATATGCCTATTAAATATATTTAGTACATGGTAACATGAACATATTATGTGCACTTATCCATAAAAATATATGCACACGATTTTAAGTTTAATTTTAATATTAAAAAAATCACAAAGCAAATTCTAATTTTTATATATATAGAAATCCTAATTTATATATATATCATAATGCACACATTCTCCAAATAGGTTTTCAGACCAAGTTGCTGAGCTTAAAGGCCAGAGACAATTGGAGGAAAGAAAACAATCTCCTTCAGTTTTCTATGGCTGTGGGTATTATAGAACATGATAAAAACAGAAAACATTTGATTTTCCAATATCTGCTTTATTATTTTATGCTGGGCCGGTGGATCCTGACTGCTTCAAGAATTTTATAGCCAAAAAAGACTTATGGCAGATTCTAAACTATTGTTCACACCCAGGTGTATTAATACATTTATTTTGCTTGCAAAAGAGTACTTGGAACCAGGTAATTTATAAAGAAAAACAAAATTTATTGCTTACAGTTTCTGAACCTGTAAAGTCCAAAGTCCATCTGATTGTGGCAACAGTGACCTAGGGGTCTCACATTGCAAGATGGTGGAAGCCAAGAGAGCAGAAAGAGAGAAAAAGACACACTCTCCTCATTTTTAAAAGCCCTCAGAACCACGCCCCTGATGACCATTTTTAATCCATTCACTACTGCAAGGTCCTACAATCCAATCACCTCTTCAAGGCTCCACCTTTTAATTACCATAATAGGATTTCCCACACTCTTAACAGTCACAGAGGGGGCTAAGTTTCTAATACATGAAACTTGAGGAACACAATTCAAACTTCAAGAGTTTGGGGGGACATAATTCAATCCACTACACAAGGACAGTGAACTGAACTGAAAAGACACAGCTCCTGACCTAAGACAGAAAGATGGGGTCTATGAATATGACAAATGGGTGTTAATCTGGTTCCTATCTCATTGGTAGAGAGCTGTGTTGGAGTTATTTTCCAGGACACCCTGGCAATAGTTTCAAGTCTCTCCCCTACAATCAAGATGAAAATACATAGTAAAAGAAATTCCTTTACCTTCTGTTAAATATTTTAAACAGCATACAATGAGATAAAGTTACTTGGCTCTCTAGAAGATGTATGAGTTGGCCAGAATGAATGAAAAAAAACTAACTTTTTTTCATTTTGAAATTATATTACCCAATTAAACAATACTTAGTATATAGCTGGGGTTATTTGAAATTTTGCGTTTTTAATTTCAGACATTTTAAAAACAAACAAGGAGTTTGCTTTTACTTGAGATTCCTGAAAGTTTGTAAACACATGAAGGTCTTTTTCAAGGTCCTCGTGCATCACTTCAATTACCTATAATTTTTTATCTGTTCCTTATTAAAACCGAGGCTAATTTGCATTACTCCACATTTGTCAACATTAAATTTCATTTGCCACATGTCAGCCCATTTAAGTAGCATATTCCAAGTGTATTATAATATACTAGATGTGATTTTGAACCTTACTATTTAATAACTTTTTCCCCCGATCTTCAAATTGAAACACCCCAACACATTAAGAAGAGGCTAAATGTCCAATTTCCTTAATTACAATAAAATGAAAAAATGGGAGTAAAAAGAATACAGTCTGTAGAAGAATGCTTTTGTCTAAAAAATATTTATATTTTTACATTTTTAAAAGTTAACAACAATAGTTTTTTTTTTATAAACTTCAATTTGGCAACATTATTTTTAAGATGTTAGATATGAGAAGAAATTGCAAGTAGTTAATGTTTACTGATGACATTAAAAAAATGGGCAAAAATGGGCAATAGTCAATTGTTATTGACAATTTCTAAGAAGCAGGCCTATAATAAATGGAGTAAATGATCAGTAATGTCAGCAAATTATTTCACTTAAAGTTTATTTTAATTATAATTTAAAAGAGAAATCAAATAATTTGCTATTAAATAAAAACATATAAACATAGCCATTGAGCAAAAAGTGTAAGAAAATTATTTAAAAATATAAATCAGAAAACTTTGATTATATGCAGCTAAAATTTTAAAGAAATTAACTAATGCTTCATGAATTATGTTAAATATTTGTAGATTTCGAAGACAGAAAATGTGCTAGTAGTGTATTATGCTTATGTAAATATTTCAATTGCAATTTAAAGCTATTTTAAAATTTTAAATATTGATACAAGGGTATGTTATTGTATTGCTATATGATGAGCCTCTATTGATAGCATACTCCTCAAATGAATTCAAGGTAATGCATTTAAACGCATTTAAATTCTTTAAAGAGAATCCATAAAAATATACCATCTTTTTGGAGGAATTGCCAAATAACCAGAGAATGGGATGAAGTACATACACTCAAAATACATTTTATAGAGTCTAGTTAGATGTTTCAAGGATTACTAAATTTTGATCAGAGGTGAATGAAAATACAGTGTAACAATGTATAGCTCTCCAAAAGAATTGAAAGCATGGACTCAAACAAATGTTTTTGCACTGATGTTCATAGCAATATTATTTATAGTAGCCAAAAGGTGGAGGAAAACCAAGTATTCGTCAACATGTAAATGGATAAACTATATATACATATACACACATACATATATATATGTACACACACACATGCATATATGAATATTATGAATATATGTATATATATTATTCAGCTTTAAGAAGGAAGAGAGTTCTGATGCATACTATGATATAAATGAACTTTGAAGACATTATGCTAAGTGAAATATGCCTGTCACAAAAGGGCAAATGTTATATGCTTCCACTTGTGTAAGGTGCCTGAAATAGTCAAACTGATAGAGACAGACAGTAGAATGGCAGATGCCAGGGACTGGAGGTATGTGAGAATGGGAAGTGGTTGTTTAATGGGTAAAGAGTCTAAGTTTTGCACTATAAAAATTGTTTCCAGAGATGGCTGGTAAAGATGGTTGTGCAGCAATCTGAGTGTACTTAATACCTCTAAACTGTACAGAATTTAAATGTGTTGGTAAATTTAACATGACATGTGCACTTCAAAATTTTTTTCTATGTTTTCTAGTATTCTAAACACTTTGCTTCTTAATTTTAAGAAATACATTTTTAAAAAGGGAATATTTGCATTTAAATTCTGTTCAATAATAAACATTTGAAGAACACTGAGAATGAAAAAGTCATTCCAGGCCATTCAGTTATCATACCTTTCCCAAACAATTTTTGTGTTATGGTTTTTCTTTACATTCATAATCATTTGAATTAAATTAATATTTAATAATTTTAATTTATATATGGTGATCTCCTATGTACTCAAACAAATTAACCAAAATTATGTAATGTGAAATTCATATCATACTTAATAATATAATATTCAAGCATTAAGCTAACATAAAGTGACAAAACTTTATAAAATGCAAATCAAAACCACACTGAGATACCATCTCACCCTATCCAAAAGACTCTGAACAATAAATGCTGGCGAGGTTATGGAGAAAAAGGAACTCTCATACATTGTTGGTGGGGCTCCAAAATGGTGCAGCCTCTATGGAAAATGGTATGGAGTTTCCTCAAACAATTACATATAGATCTACCACTTCTGGGAATATACCCAGAAGAATGGAAATCATCAAGTTGAAGGTATACCTGTTCCCCGATGTTCACTGCAGCACTCTTTACTATAGCTAAGAATTGGAACCAGCCCAAATGTCCGTCATCAGATGTGTGGATATGGAAAATGTGGTTTATCTACACAATGGAATACTACTCAGCTATAAAAAAGAATGAAATACTGCCATTTGCAATGACATGGATGGACCTAGAGAGAATTATATTAAGTGAAACAAGTCAGACACAGAAAGAGAAATATCACATGTTCTCACTTATTTGTGGGAGCTAAAAATAAATAAATAAATACACAAACAACCTGGGCAGGAGCAGAAGAAGACATAACAATTACAGTTCCTTGAAGTTGATATGACAAGCAAACAGAAAGGACATTGTTGGGAGGGAGGGGGGTAAGGGAGGAGGGAGGTAGATTTCAGTAATTGGCCACAATAATCAACCACATTGTATTTTGACAAAATAAAATAAAATAAAATATAAAAAGGGAATATTATATAAATGTTACAAATTTTATAATCTTGAAATATTTAAGCTTTAATAATTACATTTTTATTTTTATGTATTCATAATACATGTATTGGAATATCATGGTATTACTAATACATGACTTTCTAACTTAAAGACTCTATAAATATCAAGTTTATGGCAAAATAGTTAAGGGGAAAATATTGATCAAAGAATGTCAGTGAAGATGCCATAAACTAGCTTCTTTTTTTTTTTTTGTCTTTTTTGTGACTGATACTCAGCCAGTGAGTGCACCGGCCATTCCTATATAGGATCCGAACCTGCGGCGGGAGTGTCGCTGCGCTCCCAGCGCCGCACTCCCCCGAGTGCGCCATGGGCTCGGCCCAACTAGCTTCTTTTGTATCTAGTGAATTTATTAAACACTTAAGTACTCAACATAATTCAGATAAGTATATCTTTGGAAAAATTAGATAATTTAGATGCTTGCCTCATGACCTATTAAAAATAGACAGGCATATTAACTAATTATATGTAAAACAATAATTTTTAAATAAATAGTAGCATGAATATACAATTACAATTGCAGGATTAGTGATAAAAATAAAGGATGAGAAAAAAACAACAAAAAACACTATTAAGTATTGGCTATAGCTTTGTCCAACATGCACTTTGCATTTGTAAACAAATCATGTATATTCTATGTTATTCACATGGCAAACATATCATTTATATTTTAGTTCAATGTAATAAAATTCATTTGTGCACTGGAAAGTATGTAGCAAATAAGTACTTCTTTCACTAGAACACTTTTTCTCCTAATGCAGATTATCTAGTGAGTCCCAATAAAATTCTTACCTGTCATTTGCCTCATTCTGTTTTTCCCCTGTTTATCATTCCTTCTTTTTAGTCTATTTTTTTTAATTTGTGAATTTTCCCCCCTTCCTTAACTTAAGTTTCACTTTCTACCTTTTCTTTTTTATTCTCTCTTACAACATGATTATGCTATTATGCCATTGATAATTACGAAGTTAGAAAACAAGAGAAGCTGGTTTACATGGATGTAAAGTGAGAGATGTTCTGAGTATCTGTGCAATAAACTAAATTTTATTTTAAAGCAATGGAAATTAGCACTTATTTTACCCAAAGTGACAATGACTACACATATGCCTGATCTTCTCTTTAGATGTTCTATCCATTGCTGAAACACATTAAATTATCCAAAAATTAGTGTAGAACTGTCTATAGCATTATACAGCCACCTAAGATATTTTTTGATTACTGTTTTCATAGAATATGTTTTCCATCCTTTTACTTTCAACCTATTTGTGTCTTTATATCAAAAGTGAGACAGTTCCAGATAGCACAGAGTTGGATCATTATACTTATATTCATTATTTGAGTCTCTGTCTCTTAATTGGTGAATTCATTTACAATTAATGTAATGCTGACAAGAAAGGACTGCCATTTTGCTATTTTTTCATACATATTAAATTTTTTTTCTTCTTCATTTTTTTCAATTCTTTCTCTTGTGTTTGATTCATTCTAGTGTAACATTTCAATTTCCTCCTCATTTCCTTTTCTGTATATTTTTTAGTAGTTTTATTTGGTTATTGGGAGATTACACTTAATAGTTAACATTACAATTAACATTACAATTAACATAACTAAATTCATGCCAATTTAATTTGAGTTGATATCAAATTAACAGCATGTAAAAACTTTGACTCTTTTTACATCATTTGTTATTACACCTCTTTTCCCTGTGTAATGGATACGAAAATAATTACACAAATGCTCAAGCACTATGTATGCATTGAGGCCCAGATGGACTGCACTTCAGTAATTTCTCCATTAGGAGGAGCAAAACTGAAAGTGGCAGCCCCTTCTAAAATTAGCCTCTCCCTTTTAAGACAAGGAAGTTTTACAAGAAAATTCAGTTGATTTCACCATTAAAAAGATACACGGATATTGTCAGAATTATGGCTAACAAATGGAAAGCTGGTAGTATCATTGAAATAAGCACAGTGACATTCCATAATGCAATTTGCAAAAGGTTAAGTCGATCCACCAACAAAAGCTTGATCTTAGCAAACATTCTCTCTCCCTACAGAAATTTCCCAGTATCTTTACATATCAATCAGTAACTTGTCTGTCTTTGAGCCAGCAACCTTGCTGTGTTACAATTCTTTATCTTACAGCAGAGACTCTTAGCCTGGGGAAAGTTTCCTGTCTTTGCAGGGTTAACATTTTATATGTACTTCTACGAAGTTAGGCTAAACCTGAAACTACAAGAAACTAGGCCCTGTGAAATATATTTGCTTTATAAACGTAAGTATACTCCACAATGAGTCCCTTACAAGAGATTCATAAGTATGTTATTATTCATTTATATTTTAAATAATAAAAGAAATGGAAGAATGACAAACCTAAAATGCTGTACTGTTGGTTTTTATATTCATCTGTTTATCTAACCTTTACTGGAATTTTGTATTTCTTCGTGTGTATTTGAGTTACTGTCCAGCAGCCTTTCATTCCTACCTGAAAAACTTCATTTACCATTTCTTGGATGGCAGGCTTTAGCATTCTTAGTTGACTATTTTTTTTTATTAATTTGTCTTTTGGATTTTGTTTTTCCTTTCACCTCTTAAATATGTCACTCTCCTGCCTTCTGAATTCCAAGATTTCTGATAAGAACTTGCTTGTTAATCTTATTGAAGATCCCTTGTACATGATATGCTATGTCTCTGTTTATTCTTTCAACATTACCTTTTCGTCTTTTGCATTCAGTGGATAGATTGTAATATATATATCACTGTGGATCTTCTTAGTTTATCCTGATGGAGTTCAGTGAGATTCTTGGATGAGTACACTTATGTCTTTCATCAAATATCAGAAGCTTCCAGTTATTATTTTTTTAAATAGCCTTTCTGCCACTCTTTCACTCATTCTTCTTCTTGGATTCTGATATTGCATATGTTGATCTGCTTGATGGTATCTCATAGGTCCCTTAGGCTTCATTTATTTTTCTTCACTCTTTTTTTTTTTTAAGACTCTGTTCTTTAGTTCAGATTATTTCAATTGTCCTATTTTCAGATTTGCTGATTATTTCTTCTACCTGTTCAAATACGGTCTCGAACTTCTCTGGTGAATTTTTAATTTTAATTACTGTACTTCTCACCTCCAGAATTTTTATTTGGTTTATTTTATAATTTCTATATATTTATTAGCACTCTCCATTTGTTTATAAATCATTTCCTTGGAATCCCTTAGTTATGTGTCCATGGTGTCCTTTAGCTCTTTATTTAAGACAGTTGATTTAAAATCTCTGTCTGGTATCTCTAATATCTAGGCTTCCTTAGAAAAGTTTATGTCTTTTTTTATTTTTTTTTTTTTGAGCCATGATTAGTCCATGCCTATTTTTAGTATTTCTAATTTATTTTTTAAACTTGGGGTTTTTAATATTATAAAGTATAACTCTGGAAATCACTTCTCCCTACTCCCAGTGGTTTGCTATTGTTGGTTGTTGAGGGCTGCAGTCATCCACTTGTTTAGTGACTTTTTCAAACTATTTTGAAAATACTGTATTCCTTATTATGTGTGGTCACTGAAGTCTCTGTTATATTATCTCAGCAGTTACCTAGTGACCTGACAGAGATTTCCTGTTCTGCCTGGAATCAAAAGAAAAGGACATTCTTCCTATCTTTACAAATTGTCTCTGAGCTGGGACATTCCTTCAATGCTAAGCCAGGTTGCCTAAAACTTTGCCTTAGCTTTCACCTTCTGTTTGTGTAGAATCCAAAGATTAGTCACAGATATGACCCTGAGGTACTCTCAGTTTTTTATGAGTATACATCTGGCCCTGGGTATGTGTGCTATGCTCATATTTTCTATAATATGTGGTAGCCCTTCAAGACCCAAGCACTTTCTCTTTAGCCTTTACCTTCCCAGCCTTTTGGGTCTGTCTGACCCAGCAAAATGCTTTCATTAGACACTGCATGGGAAAGTGCTTTAGCCCCAAAAGGACAAAACCAAGGTCAGCCTCTGCAATAGTTCTTTGGAGAACTATCAGACATCAAAACAGCCAAAACATTTTTGAGAAGACACATCTTGCTCTTTTGGCACCAGTAAATCACACTAGGAATGCAAGGCACCATTCCCACAGCCACTACTAAGCTGGGAAATAGGAAATGGTAGGTACTAGGCAAAACTGAACTTTCAACCAAAATTTAGCAGTATATTTCTTCATCAAGTACTCCTCTACCTTTACCAGTCTGTGTTTTGATTTTAGGGTTCCAAAAAGTTGATTCTGTCTATTTTCATCAGCTTAATCATTTCTTCAGTGGAGGAAAAAATTTTTGGAGCTTCCTACTCTGACAATTCCATGGTGTCATGGAAATGGTGTCAGTGATTTTTCTGGCCTCAAAACTTGAACTTTTTTTTTTTTCCCAAACAGGTCAATTCATTTATTTCTATCAGAGTAGTTAATTTAAAACAGAAATCTCAGCTTTTGTTTTCTACCATGTTCTTATGTCTCCTTGTACCCTATGGTCAAAAAGAATTATTATCTTCAAAATTAATTAGATGAGCTGAGCTTACATTACCTTAAACAGATTCCCATTTGGGGGGTTGGTGATTCACATTGCTAAAGAATTGTTCAATGATGATTGGGTACCACTCAACTTTAAATTATAGTTAGTGGCAGAATTTTGAGTTTAGCTTACTAAAGGTTCAGGTATATTTTTATGTTACCACCAGTTTATGAAATAAGTGCTAGGTTGAGTTATGTTATATCACAAAGTAAATTTTTCCTAAAGACATATTTATAATAGAGCTTTAAATACATACATATGTGGAGGTAATAGATTTTGTAGAATAAAATATAGTAGTATAAAAATTAGTAGTGTAAAATATAATGTAGTACATGTGTATGTGGAGACAATAGATTTAGTAGTATAAAATATAAGATGTAGTAGTAAAAACATGACTGTTTAAAACATCAAAATAATGTATAAGAAATAAAACTATTATACCTATCATACAGAACATACAGAAAAAATTTAGTATTTTTTTATTTAAAAAAATACATGTTCCAGATTCAGATCACAGCTTGATCTAGATTAGATAGAATTTCTCTATTATCAACTTATTTACACATAACATTAAGCATTTTTATTTAACTTTCTTATCTCAATGTTTATTTATGTCTGTAAGAGTATTTAATTAATGCCATTTTCCCCAAGTCCCACAAGTGTAACCATGTGAAGGCCAGTTTCTTGAGTATCCATTTTATTATACCTGCCGCCTAACACAGCACCTAACACCAAGGTAGGCAAGCAATTAGAAGGTTGTATGAAGAAAATTTGTAATTATATTTCCATATTAATATGTCAAAAATGAGACATTTGGTGTTTAGTAATTGCAAACACTCTAGTATATTCATGCACAGCATCAAAAAACCTTGCTCTTAGCAGTTAGGGATTAAGGGATTTTATCTCTTGTGAGATGGTTTCATAGTCGAGAATTCATAGAAAAGAATGTGCCCAGTGTAAAAGAATGGGTTAGTGCAAAGAAGCTTCCTGTTTAACAAAGTTTCTAAGTTTTACTATGGACATTTTCCAATGAACACAAAAATAGAGGGATCTTCTAATGAGCTCCCATGAACTCATCATATGATATATATAATTTTATTATATATAATATATATTATTACTATATCTTATACTGGAATGCATAAATTATAAAGCTGTATAATTTAATTATTAATATATTCTAATAATTAATATATATTAATATAATTATTAATTATATATTGATTATATATATAGCTGTTTTCCTACAGTCATGACAACAGATTGTATTGACTAATTAGATCAAAAGGAAATATGTGACAAAATATGTATTTTCTGAAACATGTTAAAAATAATGAAAGTATAACTTATCTGAACCTGGAGGACACAGCTAAAATATTATCAGAAAATAATTTAGATATAAATATTTATATCAGAAAGTATTTACATTTAGATATTTAAAATCACATAAAACAGACAGTTTAAATGTTGAAAAGAAACAAAATAAATATGTGCAGAAAGCATAAATTAATCAATAAAAATGCAGTAATTGCGAGTGACAAGGAGAAGAAAACAAGGTTAGTATGTTACAGATTTCTTTTTACTATATGCTGTGAAAGTGTATAAGTAAAATTAAAACTTTCTGATCTTTATATGGTTCATAAACACTTTCTGTTAAATTATGTGTGTCTAGTGCTTTCATTTGGTTTGCTTTGATTTGTGAACTATTATGAAATTTGCTATATAGAAATTATCTTTTCAAAGTTTCCCTTTCTATTGAGATTCATTTTGGAATATAATATATTCATAGCATAGACTCCTTTTATCTAGATATTCACATGAATTTTAATACTCTTCTTCAGCATAGTACCTAACATTTCCTAATAACATTTCCATAGTACCTAACATTGTTTTTGTGGTATTTCCTCCTTACCAGTTCTTTTGTGTGTGTGTATTTGTGGGTTTTTTCCCCCCTTTCTCAACATTTTTTTCCTTTTTAAGTTAGGAAATAATTTGATTATTCTTTTTGAAGAGTCATTTAGGCATTATTAGTTCTAATGATTTTTTTTTCATTCTATTAAGTATGTTATTCAATCATGTACTGACATAAAATGCTCTCAAAAACAAACAAACAAAAAGAATCAATTAAAGCTAATTTGGTGCTCTTTCTCCATCTATTTCCTGGATGGCCACATTTTTTGCACTTTAATATCAAAAAGTTTTGTTGTGGTGATGATGGTTTGTTTTAGTATTGGCCATTCATGTCATTTTTTGGAGCTTTACCATGTCCTTTCAAAAATACATTTTTATCATCTTTAATTTTATAAATTTTAATATAGTTTTTTATTACTTGTTCTGTTATATTAATTCACTTTTCTTTGAGTTTTCTTATTTTACAATGAATCTTTATAATGCATTGTATTAGTCAAGGTTCTCCACAGAGACAGAATCAATACAATATGTTATATGTGAGAGGGTATTTATTAGAGGAATTAGCTGATGTGATTGTGAAGAAAATCCCACCATAGGCCGTTTGCAACCTGGATACTGGCAGGATGGCTCAGTTTAAGTCTGAAGGCCTCAAAACCAGAGAACCCTATGGTATCATTGGTGTAAGTCCTGGAACCCAAGTCTCGAGCTCTGATGTCCACAGACAGGAGAGAAGAGTGCATCCAAGCTCCAGTGGATATATAGAGAGATTCACTTTTTTTCTCTGCTTTTTGTTCTCTCCTGGCCCCCAGTAGATTGGATGGTTCCCACCCACATTGAGAGTGGGTCTTTCCCACCCTATTAACTCAGGCCGTCAGGCTGATCTCTGCTGGAAACACCCTCATGGACATACCTAAAAAGATAATTGCACTACCTTTCGCAACATTCCTTAATCTGATCAAGTTGACACCTAGAATTAACCTTCACACATGTCTTTTTATGTATCACTTTCTCTAGAATTTTTTTTCTTCTCTTTATTTACCTCAAAAATGTTTTTTTTTTGTTTGTTTGTTTTTATTAGTCTCCTTTACAACCCATTTTCCTTACATAAATAGTACAATTCATGCCTTTTTCCTTTGAAGTTCATCATACATTCTTATTTTTCTGTACTTTTTGAGGACACTTTCCAGGTCCTCACTTTGTCAGATCATGCTATATGTGAACTTTCTTCATTCTTATTTATGCTATTTTTTCCACAGCTTCAACGATCGTTTCAAATGTTCCTCTTTTCTTTATTTATTTATCTATATGATTTTTATTATTTGTTATTAGCATAATCATTGTTACAAATTGTGGTTTTTCTTTATGCCCTTTACCTGACCTATCTTTTATTTAAATACTATGCTGTCATTTTTACCTATTTTAAAACAATATTTTCATCTGATTTTTGCCCAGACTTTCCAGTTTTGGGTTTCCCAAGTAAGCATCCCATGCTCTGATTAGCAGTTGAGTTCAAAGCAAATCCCTAAACTGAAAAGAATTCATGGTTATTTTTAGATTTGTGTGCTAAATCTTCCACTCTAAGTAAGAAAAATTCTTTGTGGAGCCTGAGCACTTGTGGAGAATTCCAGCTTCCTAGTTCTTATTATCCTACATGATTTTAGTTTTCTTCTCTCAATTTCCTTCCATTCAGCTGCCCACTTCATGTAGATAGATCTTACCGTAACTGCTGGGGAATTTGCCCAACCAGGTCCTGCATTTGCTGGCAGAGATGCTGTGTGCCTAGACTTGTTAAAAATGAAATGAAACAATTACAACAAAATCCAAACAATAAATATTTCAGTTGTTATATAATGGGTTTTAAGGGAATTTTAGAACTATGCTTCACTTCCACAATGGCCTACTCCTTGCCTCTTATCTGAAAAACATGGAATTTTAAATATGATGACCAGTTCTGGAAATAATCAGATATGCAAGGTACCTAGGCTTGTATCCAACTACTTACTGAGAACAGCATGTACCTTATTACACTTTACTTATCAAACCATGTCAATACCTTTAACATCCTTTATGACAATACTATGGACATTGCATACTTTAATTCCATTTGTCAGCTTCTTGACATATGTTGTCTCTAATGCTTATGTACATTAGAAATGCTCTCTGTACATTTCAAAGCCTAATGGAAATTATTTTATGTAATTGATTTTCATATATACTTCTCCATCTTTGACCACTC